>NC_081407.1:343913663-344213663 GCF_030272615.1 Cryptomeria japonica
TGTTTCAAAAAAGAAAATCAATTTAAACATTAACATTTCATAAAGGTAAAAATAACTTTATTCTTCTTTTCTTTTAACAATTGAAAAACATAATATAACATTTCATTAACATACCAACAATTCAATTTTAACTAACCAATAAAATAATTGATTAATCTATTAAAACATAAAAATACACTTAATCCTTTATTTCTAATTTTAATTTTATAAATGCAATATTTATTAATTATTAGTATCCATAAATTATTAATAATTAATTACTCATTAAAAAAACATAAGAAACGATAATTTAAATTCACGAATGCATAACACACAAAACAACAAAACAAAGCAGAGATATGACCCTCATACCAACAAAAGGAAGGTTGATCGACGACTGACAATGCTCACTATCAAGCAAGGTTAAGGGTGAAATTTAGGGCCTTAAGACTATCTCCTCCACTTCCATCAAATTATTTAGGTACTCTCAGACCTATGGAACTAGGTGAAGTCAATACCTTGTACCTGTAATTCATGCATCATCAAACCACACACACACACACACACACACACACACATATGTTCAAACACGGTAGATTCACCAGCGAAGGAGAATCATGACATTCCCTTTCTCACCGAAGTAAGTGAAGGAAAATCATCTCCTCACACTCCATACACTTTACACACATACATGATGGCATATACATAACGCATCTCACACATAAAGTTAATGTGTTAGTCCATGGTCATTAATCCAATCAACTTAATATCTAATCATCAATACGAAAATAATGAGTAAACAACATTCACTGAATCTCAAATCAAACATAAAACCAACATAACATAATATCCGAATAAAACATCACCACATAATGTATCCACTAAAAATGTCAACCATAGTCAAAATAAGTATCTAAAAAGTCTGATCGAGGGAGGAGTACTACATCTTGCCCCCCAAACTGGGCTTACTCTTGGAAGCCTAAAACAAATATGTATAAAACTCTCTCATCTTTGATTCATCCTTCCATGTAGCTGAGGTCTCATCATTTGGGTCCCATAGGACCCTTACTTGGTCGATGGTACGACCCCTGAGGGTCAAACCTCGACATTGCAGAATGTGCATGGGCTCCATGGAAAGTTTCTCGTCCTCAACCTGCAATGCGTTTCAATCAAGAACATGGGTCACATCAGGATGATAAGGTCTAAGAATAGAAACATGAAAGACATTGTGGATGTGGGGTAGGTTCGGTGGCAAGGCAAGACGGTAGGAAACAGGTTTTATCCTCTCAAGGATCTCAAAAGGCCCAACAAAGCGAGGCGCCAACTTAGAACCCTTTCCATAACGGATCAGACTCTTTCACAAATGCACTCTCAAGAATACACAGTCACCAACAGAAAAATAGCAATCCACTTTGTGAGCATCGACATACTTGTTCTGCCTATCATGTGCTGCTACCAAATGCTCAGAAATCTGTTCAACCTGGTGCTCCATCTCTCAAAGCATATCTGGTCCTATATGCACCCTGTCCTCTAACTGATCCCAACTCAAAGGAGTATGGCAAGGATGACCATACAAGGCTTGGAGACATATCTATGGAGGTACGATATCCATTGTTGTAAGCAAACTCCACAAGATAAAGATAGTCCTCCCAGTGCGACTGTTGGTGCATAACATACATGTGAAACATGTCCTCCAAAACCTGATTCATGCGCTCGGTCTGACCATTGGTCTCTGGGTGATAAGCTGAACTATTTTCATGTTAATCCTATGAGGATCTGGTTAATACTAAGAGGGGGGTTGAATCAGTATTAATACCAATTGAAACTTTAAACCAAAACCAAACTTATATCAGATTTGAAACCATTTATCAAATGTCTCAACTTCTTTTATCAAATCTAACAACCTCTTTATCACATTAATTAGATCATTTACCACATCTATCAATACTTTCACCACTTAAGTAATCATATAGATTTGATTATTTACAAACTCATTACCCTCATCAATCAGATCAAACACTTTCTCTAACAACTCTTATCAGTATCGGTAACCTTTGATAAACCTCTGATAAAAAATCATAACTGGTGTGCTCAGAAATAGTGAATGAAATATAACATAAACAAGAACATCACATGAAAAGCATTCCACACATGAACACCATAAATTTTTGACGTGGAAACCCAAATAGGGAAAAACCACGGTGGGAGTTGGCACCCATAAATATTTGTACTCTTTTGAGTTATGCCCTATTAGGAGCTTACAATATGCCCTGTTAGGAGCAAACCCTGTTAGAAGTCACCCGGTTAAGGGATTTTCCTAGCAGCCCGGATGCCTTCTGGTAGTCTTCACAAGTTCCAGTTCCGATCATATACTCCTTTCCATGATACAAGTTCACCTTCCAAACTGCAAATCTCCAAACATTGTCAATCGTCCGATTCAACCAAAACATCTCTGCTTTACTGGTTAAAGTCCTATTATACAGACTTCAATTCTCTACTTGTAAACCCTATCTTCCGGTAAACCAAATCACTTAGATGACAAAACAAAACATTAGGAACATTAGTAATCATCATTTGACATCAGTTTCCATCAATGACAACACAAATAACTAATCAAGTCATCTAATCACAAAATCTCAATCTCTTCATCACGGTCCCTAAAGCATGCTGAGTGAGGTCCACAATGCTAAATTAAAGACATGATCTCTATCTAAAATGATCCACTTAGGAATCCCATGAATCCTCACTACATCTTCCAAGAAAACTCGTGCCACAATTGAGCTGTTGTATAAGAAGATCAAATAGGAACAAAATGAGTAACCTTGGTCAATCTTTCAACAATGACAATGATGGCGTCGTGACGATGTGAAGAAACTGGCAACCCAACTATGAAATCCATGGAAATGATGTCCCATTTCCAATCTTGTACTAAATTAGGCTGTAAAATCCCTACATGGTGTTGGTGCTCCGCCTTCACCCACTGACATTCTAAACACTTCGACACAAAATCGGCAATGTCACACTTCATTCCATCCCAATGATATATCTATCTCAAATCTGCGTGCATCTTCTTGACACCAGGATGTGCTGAGTAAGGTGCATGATGGGCCTCAGTCATGATCAAAGTACGAAGTCCATCCAATGAAGGTACATAGATATGCCCAAATGTCGAACAAGACCATCTACCTCAAGGTTATATCTACAATATCTGCCCTCTAATGGTCTTCCAGTCTCAATCATGACTCTAACCTCATGATACCAGGTGTCCTGAGGAAGAATCCCAAGGATTCTCTCTCTCAAATCCACCCCAAGGGACAATGTTGCAACCTCATGCCGTCTACTTCAATGTTTATCCATATGTTTTTTATCTTATAAATATTTTTGAAGATGGATAATGTAAAAGATTTTAATACTTTAAAAAAACACTAGAGAAAAGTAAGATAAACATTAAAAGACCATACGTAAAAAGAGAATGAATTAGAGATTCATACATAATGTATGTATTAATAATTTTTAATTATAATTAAATTATTAATAATATTATAATTAAAATTCTATTTAATATTATCAGATAATTCATAACATTATTTAATATTATTTTATAATTACAGAAATAAGATTTATTATATATTTATATTATTAATTGAAAAATAAATATTACTAAATATTATATAGTAATTTATACATTAAATAAGTATTAGTTATTATATAATTATTATATTATACTTAAATTATTAGTCGATAGTAAATATTACTTAAATTTTATTTAATATTACATAATAAGTTAGAGATTAATTTAATATTATTTTATAATTAAAGAAATAATCTTTCTTTTAATAGTTAACTATAAAATTTGTAAATAATGAATACATATAATAGAAAAAATTAGATTAAATTCAATTTAATATGATTGTTAGATAGACAATTAAAATTAATGTTAAGTCATTTTAGAATGTGATTATCAACATACAAAATTCATTAGAAGGGTGTGACGTTTTATGAACTTTAGGAGGATGTAACCTCAAAATGCATCAACATTCAAGAAAATATAGTTGAAATAGTACCTACATAGTCATAAGGTTGTATGTCTTACTAGAGAAAAACAAGTATGGGTATAAGAAAAATAATGACATAATATAATTCAAGACTCCCAAAAGTGAGAAAAAAGTGTAAACTAGAGAATTTAGAAAGGAGATATAATGGGTCAATCACAAGAAAGTCAAACCAATAAACATTTAATAACTTAGTACATATTTAATGAAAAGTGACACGTCCTATGCAATTTGTAAGTGGCTTTCTCCCTTGCCCCTCTCTCCTATAGAAATTCCAACTTACCAATTAGTGTCTACGTCTTTATCTCCCTCTTCCTTCTTTGTATATCCCTGTCTTTCTCCTCTCTCTTTGTTCTTTGTGTCTCACTCTATTTTTTTTGGTGTGTACCTGTGTGTGTCTATATTTACACTTCTGAAGTTTGGTTTGCTAGCACAACATGGTTGAAAAATGTTATTCTATCTTTTCCTTAATATATCTTATCTCTCTCTATTGCTCTATCTTTATTTTTTTATTCCTCTCTATCAATCTTTCCCTTCTCTCCCTCTTGATATCACTCTCTTTATATGTCTTTGTCTCTTTCTTCATCTCTATATTTATTTTTATATGTTTCTATGCCTTGATTAAGAAGGTCTTAAAGTTGAATTTCTCTCTCTCTCTTCATTTTATATCTTCCCCCTATATCCATTAACTTTGTTGTTCTCTTATATCTCTCTCTATTAAATTCTATAAAAAAATCCCCCCCTCTCTCTCCATTTCTCTTTATGAATCTCTTTATACATCTCTTTAACCTTCTATCTTTGTACCTATCTTTCCCTCTCTCTCTATCTATTCCCCCCTTCTCTCCGTTCCTATCTCTCTTTCTATTTTCCTCTCTCTATCTCTCTTTTATGTATTTTCTACCTATATTCCTCTCCTTCTATCTCTCCGTTACTACCTCTCTCCATATCTCACTTCCAACCTCTATCGTCATCCCTCACTAAATTGCAAACATATCATGAACCTTTGGGCTATAAAAATTGATTATCTTCATGATTTAGAGGCTATATTTTATTTGTGTTTAAATCCCTCAAAGTGGGTGCGCAGTTGATTTGAAATTGTCACTTCTCCATAGAGACCTTTGTTGGACAAACAACATCATTTGCTAAATGTCCTTCCAATTGACCTCATATAGTACACAATTGTATAAGAAAATAGACCAAAAAATTCCCAAATTGACCTTCCACACCTTTTTGGCATACCCATTGCACACCAAGGTGCGATTGCTAGTTTTAAAAATCTATGTGAAGATATTAAATTTTAAAAATAAAATAAAAACAGAAAAAGTAATCTTTATGTAGTGCAGTTATTTTCTCTTTTAAAAGAAAATGAAGATAAAGATCATCTACAAGCAAATTTCATAAAAAATAAAATAAAAAATCTGCATTTGAAACAAATAACAAAATAATAAAAATAAAATAGTTTAAACATTAGTCTATAGTGAAAGGAAAGTTTTGGATACTGATAGACAAGAGGAGCCTTATTCTTTTTGTTTTTCCCACTTAAACAACAATTTATAGTGAAAGGAAAGTTGTCATTTCTATTTAGATAAGGAAGAAAACAATGCTCTTATCTTTTTTGTTTTTCTTTCACAAATAAGATTGGTGGTGCTATTCTAGGGTTACCCTACAGTATAATTTAAATATACAGTGGTAATAATTATTTAAAAATTCACCTTTTTAACTCTTCTAATAGAAGTCATTTTTAAAATTTGGGGTAAGAATTATTCATTTTTTAGAAATTTGACATCCACTTCTATCTATCTATCTATCTATCTATAATTTTTCTAAAGTTTTCTCTGTTAGAGTATAATATTATTATGATAGAGTGTGTATTTAAATTAAAAATTGATTTCTAATTAAAGTTTCGTGAATAGGGTAATTTTAATTTATCATATCTTTAAGGGATTTAAACCTTAATAGATGGAATAATTGAGAGCATATTATCATCCTCGATAATTGAATTTCAACCCTTTTGAAACTTGGTTATTTTATAGTGCAAGGAAGGTAATAAGTCCCCTTCTACGTAATTATGCAATTAAATAAACAAGTAATTTAAATATTCATAATCTATTTTAGATTAAAACACTGGGTGAACAAGAGAGGCTTTAGACTAAAACTATGTAGGAATTATTTTGCATCAATTGTTTGAATCACACTTGTAATTTTATGTCCTTATCCTAATGATGGATCGCATAATTTGTTGATGGAAAAACTATCTATATAGTTATAATCTAGAGGTTGTTGTATTCACTATAATGGAATATGAATCTATCGTATCTTTCATAAATTCAATGTAATAAGAATAAAATAATGATAAATAAAAATTAGATGAATATACATTATGACAAATGTATTTAAACGATTCAACAAGATGTAGGAAAGTTAATGATTCTCAAATAACTCGTCTAGAATCTTTAAAAATTGTTTTTAATTCATTTTCACAACTTTGAACTAATCATGTACACATAAATTTAAACTACACAAGTGTAGATGTATTCAATTTACATGGATCATATATTTGCAAATGCTTGGGTATTTTCGTTTATGGTATTATGAAATTTTATGCCAATCTTTGTATTCATGTTTGATTGTATTTCTAGGAGTTTGCATGTGATAGAGTTAATTAATCCCTTGTCAAACCTTGCGAGGACACAAAAAAGAAGAAGTTGAAGACAATTAACAAACATGTCATGAATGTTAGAAATGAAAATGGAAAAAAAAAATCTAGTAACGTAATTCTAAATTCAACTTTCAAGTTATTATAATTATGAGAGCCTTTAATTCATTATGTAACAATAAGGTAATATTTAATATCTCAAATTTATATACAAGCATAAAATTATACTCAAATTTACACAAGAAAATAAAAATATAGGGAAATAATAATAATGTAATATTAGATAATAAAAAGTTAATTGAATGAACAATAATTTCTTGATTAGCTTCATCCTTGCTCAATATACTTATATGGTTTTAGTTTAACTAGTGGAACCTAAGTAATACATTATAGTGGAACTTACAGAAAAATTAAAATAACATAGTAGCTGGAAGCTAATTAAAGATAATCCAATATGATAGGTGAAAGATAACCAAATTCAATAAAGTATGATGGATAAATCAACTTAAAATATATAAGTGTTAATCAGGTACATAAGACACATGGCATATTTTTAAATGACACAACTATCGAATTGTGTTCTTGAAAATAGAGTAGATAAATAAATCTGAATGACAACAATACTAGTCTACTGTGTTTTTTGAATTTGAAAATAATGAATACATGTAGTTGTGATGATTTATTGAGATATTGAGTGAATTTGGTTATAGAAAGCATTGTGTGAACATGTATGATTTTCAGTTATGGTGCTTCAGCTATGATATTTACTTGGATATATCAATTGTGAATTCAAGTGTGTAGGATAATGTCATGGCCAATAGAATCAACGATCTTTGTATATCCTATTGTGATTAAATTTGTGATGTTGGACTATAGTTCATTTGTAGGGAGTAAACTATCTTTGTGATGTTAATAGCTATAAAGTGAATGTGAATGTTAAATTATGATTTTGATGAGTCTTAAGGTTAATAGAGTTAGAACCCTCATTCTAAATCTGAAATAAGCAACATGATACATAGAATTCCAATAGATGATCCATGCCTACTAAACACGTCCGAAATATTTTCTATGGATCTTTACACTGATTATGAAGAGTTATTTGATTGTGTATAAAGACACACCAAGTGTACTAATAGAACTTATCTACGCAAGAAAGGGAACCATGTAGAATGTAGATATAAAGCTCCATGGAAAGAATGCAAGGAATCAAGATTATTATGCAATGAATCAAGACACAAATCTTACAAACCATTAAGAAATGATGATAGGTTAAACATCCATAACCCAAAGATGCTCTCAATATGGAGAGCTAATATAGATTGTCATCTTGTCACTTCATTACTTCTTGTTCTCAAATACATTTCCAAGTATGCATCTAAAGCTGAAAGAAATCAGAGTTTTGTGTTAATACGTTGGCAAGAATTTGTTCACATGAAAAATTAGAAGACTGTACTTTAAAAGCATACCAAAAGTTCATGGTTGAGATTGTTGCAAAAAGAGATATTGAAGCACAAGAAACATGTCATACGCTACAAAAATTACCTCTTATGCTTTGTAAAATTTGATTTATATCACTGAATATAGGTAAAAAAGTGTTCCACTGCCTTAAGAAAATAATTGATGGGGGATCCTTTATCTCCTTTCCTTTTCATTCTGATGAGTAAATCTCTTAGTAAAAAGGGAAGTTACAAAAGGTAATATTTTGGGCTTACGGCCCTCTTCTCATGCCTTTACCCATTCTCACCAACAATTTATGGATGATACTTTGTTGATGGGAGAAATTTTGATTAAAGAAGCTAAGAATTTAAAAAAGACTCTGGATACTTATGAGCAAGGCAATGGACAAAAAATTAGCTTGGCTAAAAGCTCCATTTTTTTCTTTAACACCCCAGAGCACAGGAAAATGAATATTGTCATGATTCTAGGGTGTAAAGTTGGAGTTCTTCCCGACTCTTATTTAGGTCTTCCCCTCTGCCATGGTTCGGCCCCAGATTCCTTCAGGGCGAATCTTATTGATAGATTCCAGAATAAGTTGGCTGGCTGGAAAGGTGCCTAGATAAGCCAAGTTGGTAAGCTCCAACTGGTCAAAGTTATGCTACAGAATCTCTCGGTGTATGCTATGAGTTTTTTCAAAATTCTCATCAAAATTGCTGATAAACTGGAAAGAATTCAAAAAAAAAAATTGTGGATAGGGACTGAAATTAAGAATAGGTTGCATCTTGTGGCTTGGAAACAAGTTTTCCTTTTGAATTCCTTTGGGGGGCTGGACATTAGAAATCTGAGAGATTTGAATAATGCCTTGATGGCCAAGCAACCGTGGAGATGTCTTAAAGAGAATAATGAATGGATTGACATTTTCAAACACAAATACCACATTTAGGGTATCCAAACCACGTTGGAATCTTATGACCTTCCCAACTCTGTCTTTGATTTATGGAGCAATTTCTTTGGTTCCACCAATATTATTTTGCATGGTTGTAGATGGGTGTTAGGTAATGGAATTAAAATTAGATTTTGGGAAACCTAGTGGATTGGTGATGGCCCCCTTTCGGATTCTATTTGGGCTCCTCCTTTCAAAGAATTATGTCTCAGAAAAATTGGCTCCTGGGTGGCTAAATATATTAGAGATGGAGCCTAGTTAGATCTCAATTCTGTGGATAATGCTTTGATACCTTTGCAACCCTGGTTAAACTATATTCATATACCTTGCTCTCATGTGGAGGGGGAAGTGTTCTGGAATTTCTTCTCTTCAGGGAAATTCAAGGTTGTCGATGCCTACAAGTTCATCTCCAGAAATTTCTCTCCCTCCCCCTTCTGGGTTGGTATCTGGAATAAGCTTTTAACTCCAAAAATTAACATCTTTTTTTGGCTGTTCATGCAAGGTAAGATTTATACCATTGACAATGTTTGCAAAAGAGGTCTTCCTCTTACTAACAGATGCTTCCTATGTAAAGGAGTAGAGGAAAATGTTGGTCATCTGTTGCTGCACTTCTCTTTTGCCATGGATATCAGGAGTTTCTTCCTTGATATCTGGAACACTAATTGGGTCTTCCTTGATTCTGTTCAAAGGTCATGGTTTGAATGGAAGCAACCCTTCGACAATTAGGCTTTGGGAGTCCTCTAGAATATGTCTCTTCCTCATATTGCTTGGGGTATTTGGAAAGAAAGAAACAATAGAGTTTTTTAGAGATTTGGAATCTCCTGCGCTTGTTGTGGCTATTAGAATTATAAATTATATCAAGGAGAATTTTCTTCACTCCTACTCTACTACAAGGAACTACCAGCCCCTCCCTACCCTCTAAGAGGAGTGGGATACTATCAAACGGTGGCAAATTGGCTGGAATATTTAAATTCCTATACACAAAATTAAACAGTGTAGACAAAATATTCTATGGCATCCCCCCCTATGGGATGGATCAAATTCAATGTGGACGGGGCAACTAAAGGGAATCCTAGGCCGACTAGGTTTGGGGGAGTGGCTAGGAATCATATGGGTCTGCTGGTTTCTACGGTGACACTCCCTCTAGGCACCTAGTCCAACCATTTTGTGGAGGCCAGTGCTACCCATTTTGGGTTACACATGGCTAAAAGGGAAGGATTTAGAAAGGTCTGGTTGGAATCGGACTCACTCAACATTATCAATTATTTGAATGGGCGTACGGATCCTAGCTGGACTATTGCCAACTTGATCAAAGATTATTGTGATATGATTAAAGTGTTGGATGAATTCAAAGTTGTTCATGTATTTTGAGAAAGCAATAAAGCGGCGAATTTATTGGCCAATATAGTGGTGGGCTACGTGGTGACAAAATGGTGGAGCAATCAAGACTCTTTCCCAAAAAACTTGTGCAACCTGGCATATGATGATACCATCTACTTGTGGTAATCAATGAAAAACAATCATGATTTTATTAAGTTGTTGGGGAAATGGTTGCCTTTCGATTTCCTTATAAGAAGATCTAGAAACTTCCCTTGTGCCTAGAATTTTTGTCTTCTTGTGTGGCCCCTGTCATGCTTCTGTTTGGAGACTTGTCTGGTGTGGCCCATTTCCTACTTCTATTTGGCGACCCAGACCATTATGGGTGGGGAGAAGAATAGGCAAGAACCGCCCACATTTGATAAATGGAAGAAAAATAAGGAGTTGTGGTAGGAAATTGTTGATGGAGGAATGGTTCCCTTCTTGGAAAGGCTCCATGGCCCTTCTCCTCTGCTCATGGAAACGTTTGTCAACGGGTGGAAGAAAGGGGTTTTGAGGGCTTATGGTGTTGAATTTCAGTTGGATGAAACCCTTGTGGCTATGATTACGGGTTTTTCTATGAATGACAGAAGGTTTCACAGAGACAGAAAAACAAGGGAGGAAGACATGGCAAATTTTTTTGATAAAGATAAGGAGCATTCAAGAGTTAATAAAATGGTTGATGGTGGCTATAATAGAAAGGAACTAATGGCTCCTGGGCAGATATGGCCGAATTCATCATGAGGTACATTACACTTGATGGCAAATATACTAGTATCTTTTCTTAACATTTTGCCATCTTGAATGACTTTAGGCATGGCAAAGTTATTTCGATTCCTTTCTATCTTGTTTCTTCTTTGGAGAATAGTCTTGAAAAACATGCTGAAAATCTGAATAATCTGGTCCTTCATGAAGGGCTTGTTGTGCTCATTATGGAGTATGCCAAAGCCCATGAATTTGGGCCCTCTCTTTGAGAAATGTCAAATCCCTAATACTAATGTTCAAGATGTCTCTGATGTAAACCTCTTGTTGACCTTGATTATAAGTCGGTTGAAGAGGGTGAGATGTTGGCCACTCTTGGAACCCATAGCAATAAGAACCCCCCCAGATGGGCTGCAAGTAAATATAAATCGACTAGCAAGATGATTTCTAAAATTGAGCCTTATTCTAAAAAGAAGAAGTTTGTTGCTAAAGACTATGGTCCCAAGACCTTGGACCAGGAAATCAAATTGGACAATCCTCTTAATGTCCTGAAGGAGAAGCACAAGACTCTGCCTAAAGATGTGGATAGTGGTTTACAGAAGGAAAATTCTCTGATGAATCTGGTGATGGAAGCAACTAGAAGCCAAGAGAACTACTAGAAGTGAGTGGGGAAGGAGATTGATACCCTCAAAAAGGGAATTAAGGAGATAATTGATATCTTCACTAATTCTCCTGAGCCTAGCAAAATAGAGAAGCTCATGATCATGACCAAGAAGCTTTCCCATGATGTCGAGGTTATGAAATGTAAACATGAACAAAGAATTGAGAAGGTTGAGCTGTTTATGGAGGAGATCAAGAAAAACCTTAAGAATCTGGTTGACATAAGCAAGGAGGCCATGAATAATAGTATGGAGGGGCTGGAAAAGATCAATGCCATGGTAGCGGAGTACAGATCCAATCCTATTGATAGTGATCTTGATGACAATAACAGAAAGAAAGATTTGGGTGGTGAAGACTCTACTGTTGGCGGCAATAAAACTATGGGCCCTAGTTCCAGGTCCAGAAGCAAGAACAACGATAAGGGTACCTCTAGGTTCATTATGGAGGAATTGGAGGAAATCAACAAGGTTACCATCCAGAAGAACAAAGAGCTGGTGCACTCGCTTATTTGAGTGTTTTTGTTTTGTTGCCTATTGTTTCTTTTTGCTTTTGTGTTCAGTCTGGGGTGCTCCCCTGTTTTGCTATTGGTTTTTGTTTGGTTGGTTGATGACCAGGTTCTGTAAAACTATTAGTTTTGGGTCCATCTAAAACCCGTTTATCTTTATCAAAAATAATCGATGGTAGTAACTTATTTTAGTAACTTCATTTTTCAATAGTGTAAGAAAACTAATACAGTCCAGTTTTATATTAGAGATTAAAATGTTGAGTAAATATAAAAGGTTCTAGATTAAGCATCAAGAGCTTGAATCACATTCCATGATTTTTCTATCCTTAACCTAATGATGGATCATAGTGTACTTTAAATTGTTGTTGTAAAATATTAGTAAACAATTTTTATCTAAAGGCTCTTTTAGTCAATATACTGGAGTATGAAATATCATATCTTTAAAGTATATATATATATATATATATATATATATATATATATATATATATATATATATATATATATATCTAATTTAATAATAAAAATCTTTAAAGTATTGACAAGTGTTATAAATGATTCATCCAGATTTAAGAACTTAATGATACTCTGAAATGGATTCTCTAGAATATTTAAATTTATTACTTATTTGGAATTCACTCTCACAACTATAAAACAAATCATCAACCTTTGAATTTGAACTACACAAGTGTAAATCTAGTCATTTAAATGGATGTGTTTTTTTTCCAAATACTTGGAAGTTTGGTTTTAGTCTATGTTGAAATTTTATGTCAATCTTCGTATACAAGCTTGATTGTGTTGTTAGGAGTTTACATGGGATAAAGATAATTACTTACTTGTCAAACATCATGAAGATGTAGATTTAAAAAAAAAAAAAAAATGGTTGAGGACAACAAATAAACATGTTGTGGATGCCTAATGGTGATTTCAAAACCATAATAAGTGATTCTAATGAGAGTCTAATATTAACATGTAGGAATAAGAAAATATTTCCTTATCCCAAAATTTATCAAACAACTACAACCTTCTCCTCAATCTATACATAACAAAATAAAGAATTTAGGAAAGTAACAACAAAGGAATATTAGGTAACCAATCTAATTGAATGAACAAATAAATTCTACACGTGTCTCAATAACAAAACAAAGTACATAGATTATAACCACCCTCAACTACTTAGTAATAATTATTAAATGTTGGTTACCTAAGTTAAACGTAAGCCTACACCAATAGTAAACACAAGGTTAGGTATATTAGATTCATATTAACAAAATTATGAACACAAGAAACACAAATATACTATGAAGACACAATAAAAACACAATAATTAATTTTGGTTCATTGATTTCATATTTGATAGTATTAGTCTATATAAACAATAAAAATTATTTCAAAATTAATCTCATTAAATTTGTCAATCCACTTTACACTTAGAAGAAATTATACTTGACAAAGATATAATTGAGAAAAGATAAATTACTATATAATAGTGTCATCCTCATTCCCTTATTCTCAAATAGTTACACAAACTTTTGTGTTTAAAAAATTAAAAAAAGAAAAAAAATGAAAAACTATATTAAGTATCACTCTATTTTATTTTTTGAACCTCTTATGTGTATTATGTTGAGAAGAATAAAGAACTAGATGACAATGCATATGTGCCTCCAAAATAAAGGGGGCATGGATGTTGATTATGAATTGCTCAAGATTCAACTAAAACTATTACCATTGATTTGGGATGATGGTATGATGAATCAATAAGGATCCAAACAAATACTGAGAGGGCGGTGAATCAGTAGATAGAAAAGTGACTATAATTTCACCAAACTCAAAAACAACCTCCGAGGCCAATCTCAGAACTAATTGGTTTAAACTCTGAACTACAAACTTCAATAGCATTGACAGTTTACCGGTTTGACTGGCATATCAAAATAACAATATAACAACTCTGAAACTCTCAAACCATTTAACAAAAGCATCCAAATACTTTAGTGATAAAAGTAAAAGCACATTTCAGATTATTGTCAGTCATCTTATCATATTTAAGTGGATCTAATAGTTAAGCAAATTAACCATATCAAACATAACCACACAAACCATTCACCACTTGACACAATGATTTTGACGTGGAAACCCAAATGGGGAAAACCACGGTGGGGATGAATACCCACAAGTATTCTAAACTCTTCTGAAGTTCGCCCTGTTAGGAGCCAAGCCTATTAAAGCTTTACAAAAAGTCATGTTCGGAACAGATCCTGTTAGGGACCACCTGGTTAAGGGATTGACTATAATGCCCTATTAGAAGCAATACCCTATTAGGAGTAACCTCAGTAGAGGATTTGAAATTCAAGCTAATGGATCACCGAGTTACAGGATTTAGATAGAACTAAGCTTGTTAAGGCTTACCCAGTTAAGAAATTTGACTGTTGTAATTGTTAGAGAACAACAGGGGTTTGTTGATCTGGTAAATAGAACTACTCTTCTTGATCAGATCCTTTTCATGCTTCTATATGCCTTCACGCATACTGTAGATACACCTTTTGGTTCAGGAACCAATCACTCTTATACAACGAAAATTGCTAACACTACGACAAAAAAACTCATCAACCTTAAAAGAAAAACAATAGGTCAATAACACATCACAAACCTAAATCTCATAGATATTACAAACAAATTGGTTCAAGTATGACCATTGGATTACATAGCAATCATTGCACATAGTTCAAGACAACCTCAACCACTCCTTGATCACCGCTTCATTGATTCCTATAGATCAATACACAGTTTCCACTTCATGCAACGCACTCGCTCATTCCTAAGATAAAATCGTTATCTCTACACGCCAAAAACCATCTGAAATTATTCACATACAACATGCATATGTGGCATAATCATTACCGTTTATCATTTGATCATAAACCAATACAATCAATTCACCAAGCTCCATCGGTTAGGGTTTGGCACATCAATAGTTAGGGTTACCGGTTGATCTCATTGCTTCTTAAGTAATACTTGATTCCTTCACTAGCTCAACTACCGGTTGCAAAACAACATCATTATAACATTAATACCAGTTACAATTGACATCAATAACAACATAATAGTTCATCAATGCAATCTTCATGCAAATGCCAACAATCTCCCCCTTTGGCATTGATGGCAATGCAAATAGCAATACCCTTGATTGTGATAATTGAGAGTAATGCACATACATAGGTATAGGAATCCTGGTTTACATTTTACCATTTACTCTCCTTCAACTGAGTCTCCATGTCTTCAGCTGGTAACTAGCTATAGATCTTTTCTCTATCAATCATACAATTCTTCTCCCCAAAATTTTATAGTTCTTCTCCCCCTTTGACAACAATACCAAAGTGAAAGTAAAACATGCAATGTCATACTTCACTGTTCATCATCATCAATCTGCAACTTGATGCTCCCCCTGTAGAATAACTCCACTCTACACCAATCCTGCTTCAAGATTCTTCGATTAGCTCTGGGATTGATGTATTCCACATCTTTCTCAGTTGACCTCATGTAGGGGCACAACCCCTAGCTGACCTCTAAGATACTCAAAAGTAGTCTTAGGCAGAGGTTTAGTAAAGATATCCGCCAGCTGCTCCTTGGTAGATACATGATCCAATAATACATATTTACTTTGCACTTTCTCTCTCAAGAAATGATATTTCAGCTCAATATGCTTGGTTCTATCATGCAACACCGGGTTCTTTGAAATGTTTATTGCACTGGTGTTGTAACATAAAATCTTTACTAGTTCTGTAATCTTCAGCTTGAATCCTTCTAGATCATCCAGATTGCCTGGGTACAATTCATATACGCTGAAACATATTCAACTTCAGCAGTGGACTGTGATATATAGCTCTTCTTCTTACTGCTCCAAGATACAAGTCTTCCTCCAAGAAAGAATGCACTACCAGTTGTGCTCTTCCTATCATCAACATTACTTGCCCAGTCTGCATCTGTATGAACCTTCAAATCAAAGTTACCTACATATGGATACCATAACCCATAGTCAATAGTACCTTTCAAATATCTGAATATCCTTTTAGTTGCAATCAAGTGTGTCTCCTTTAGATTCTTCTGAAATCTGGAAACTAAACCAACTACATGAGCAATATTCGGTCTGTTGTGAACAACATAATGCAGTTTCCCTATCATTGATCTATACTCCTTTTCACCAACAGATGCGGCATCATCCTCCTTAGACAGTTTACAACATGTAACCATTGGTGTCCCAACTGGTTTACATACTCATTCCAAATGTCTTCAATACCTCTTTCACATATTTAGACTGTGCGATAAAAATACCACTCTTCATCTGCTAAATTTGCAAACCTATGAAGAATTTTATCTCTCCTACTAGAGACGTTTCAAATTCACTTTTCATCTCATTTGCAAAGTCATCACTCATGTCATCATTTCCTCCAAATATGATATCATCCACAAATACTTCACTAACTAGTATCTTATCTCCTTCGGTCTTGAGATATATATTGTTGTCTTCACTGGTTCTCTGAAAACCTATCTTCATCAGGTGTGAATGTAGTCTTTCATACCATGCTCTCGATGCTTGCTTCAAACCATATAGTGCCTTGTGTAGTTTACACACCATATAATTCCTCTTCCAGTATTCCATTTATAAATGTTGACTTCACATCCATCTGATATACTTTGAATCCCTTATATGTTGCAAATGCAAGTAGAGTCCTAACACCTTCTAGTCTAGCAATTGGTGAAAATGTCTCACCATAGTCTTCTCCTTCTTCTTGTGCATAACCTTTGCATACCAATCTAGCTTTGTTTCTGACTGGTACTCCATCTTCGTTTAGTTTATTCCTGAATACCCATTTAGTACCTATCACATTTTTATTCACTGGCCTGGGTACTAGGGTCCATGTATTGTTCTTCTCAATCTGGTCAAGCTCTTCTTCCATAGCTTTAATCCAGTGATCATCTCCAAATGCTTCCTTAGAAGTTTTTGGCTCAATAGTGGAGATCATGCAAGAATTCTCTCTAATTCTTCTTCTAGTTAACACTCCAGCATCTTCATCTCCAATAATTTGGTCAGGATTATGATTGAGTTTCACATACCTTGGAATAACATGATCATTATCTTCAGGTTCTTCTTCCTCATTATCATCATCTTCTTTTGAATCTACCTGTTCCGATTGAACTGGTACTATAGCATTCACTTCACCAACTTTTGGCTTCACCAGTTTTGGTTCCAAAATTGGAATGTAAGGTTCATCTTCCTTTTTTTCCTCACTGGTTTCTCCTGAAACTTCAGGATACTCATCCACTCAGACATCAGCACTCTCAATGATTTTCTATGTCCGGTTGTTGTAACATTTGTAGGCCTTACTCTTGGTGGAGTAACCAAAAAATATGCCTTCATCACTTTTAGCCTTAAACTTACTAACATAGTCACCTCTCTTGATAAAACATTTACTGCCAAAAATCTTAAAATAACTAACATCAGGTGATCTATCACACCAGTATTCATAAGGAGTTTTATCCTTACCTCTTTTTACCAATATCTGGTTCATAGTGTAGACAGTTGTGCTGACAGCTTCTCTCCAAAAAATTTTTGCTACTCCTCCTTGTATTAGCATCATTCTAGCAGCTTCAACAACAAACCGGTTGTTCCTCTCTGCAATACCATTCTTCTGTGGTGTCCTCAGTGCAAAAAGTTGCCTCTTAATTCCATTATCTTCACAATATCTAGTGAATTACTCTAAAGTAAATTCACCTCCTTGATAAGTCCTCAAACACTTTATCTTCTTACCACTTTCCTTTTCAGCTAAGGCCCTGAATGCGTGGAACTTACTAAAGACTTTTGTTTTGTCCTTCAAGAATGTGACCCACATCATCCTTGAGCAATCATCAGTGAAGATCATAAAGTATCTATCACCTTGAATACTTTTATTTCTTATTGATCCATAGATATTTGTATGAACCAAATCTAACAAATGTTCTGCTGAGAAGGATTTTCTCTTAAAAGTTGAGGATGCCATCTTTCCTAACTGACAATCCTTACATAGAGCATTCACCGGTTTGTCCAACTGAGGCAAACCTCTTACTGACTTGGACTTACTAACTTTGAAAATGTTATCAAAATTTATATGACAAAATATTCGATGCTAAAGCCAACTATCATCTATTTTAGCAATTAAATAGTTGTTGACTTTAGGATTTAGCTGAAATAGGTTACCTTTTGTCTGCTTGCCGGTTGCAGTTAGTTCACCTTTTCTCCCATAGATTTTTCACATTCCATTCTTAAATTCCAATGGATAACCTCTATCATTGAGTTGAGCTACACTCAAAAGAGTGTGTTTTAATCCTTCAACCCAATAGACATCATCTACACTGCTCTTTCCATTAATAGAAATGGTTCCCTTTCCTTTTACCATGCAGGGTGAGTCATTTCCAAATATCACAAATCCTCCATCAAATTCCTTCAAGGTAAGAAATTTACTTCGGTCACCAGTCATGTGGTGTGAACAACCACTATCTATGATTAAATCATCAGAACTATCCATGCGAGAAACTAATGCCTTCTGATCAGATGTCTCCTCTTTAATGGAAACAAAGACAATGTCTTCATTAGCATCTCCCTCAAATTCCTCATCGGTGATACCACCATCAATTGCAATGAGACAATCTCTTTTTCCTTTTCCTTTGTACTTCTTGTACTTCTCATGCTTATGCTCATTGTCACCATTAGGATAGTTAGCTGCAATGTGTCCAATCTTGTTACATGCAAAACACTTCAAAGGTAATTTACCTCTATACTTACCGGTACCTATGGGTAACCGCTTGGCCAACAATGCTTCAAGATTGATCAGGCTGTCTTCATCATCAACTTCTCTGTTGGATCTAGACTCATAACTGTGACTAACATCTATGCTTTTCCTCATAGGTAGATTAGAAACTAAAGCTCTAAATGCAGATTCGGATTTCTGAGCACTACCATCATAACCATTAATTCAAATGCAGTAAGTTTACTAATGATGGATTCAAGAGTTACCTTAGTTTTATCAATAGACTTCAGCTCTTGAATGGCTACAAATCGGATAGCGTAGACTGGTAGAAGGGTTCTCAACACCTTGCTAACCAATGTGGCATCCTTCACTTTACCACTAGCACTCTTGATCTCACCAACTATCTCCTTGATCCTATGACCTTACTGTTGAATATTTTCACCTTCAACCATCTGTATGTCATCAAATTTACCTCTCAAACTCTCTTCTTTGGAAATCTTCACATGCTCATCACCACTATAGATCTCCTCAAGTTTCTTCCACACCTCATAAGCAGTCTCCAAATAATGGACATCAACATACTTTGAATCAGACAAAGAACTGATAATGGCCTCCAATGCTTGATTATTCTCTTGTTGTTCTTTCTTTTGATCATCAGACATAGTCCCACTAGGAGCAACATATTGAGTAACAACATGTTCCCATTATTGATTTCCTAGACTCCTGATATAGATTTTCATTCTATCACTCCATATTCAGTAGTTTTCTCTATTAAACTTCGGACCTTCTTTCTTCATCATTTTCTTCAAGATCTTTACCTCAATCTGTTAGGCTTAGACACTAGAGGACCTAAAATTCTCTGATACCAATTGATGGTATGATGAATCAATAAGGATCCAGACAAATACTATGAGGGGGGGTGAATCAGTAGATAGAAAAGTGACTATAATTTCACCATGCTCAAAAACAACCTCCAAAGCCAATCTCAGAACTAACTGGTTCAAACTCTGAACTACAAACTTCAATAGCATTGATAGTTTACCGGTTTGACTGGCATATCAAAATAATAGTATAACAACTTTGAAACTCTCAAACCATTTAACAAAAACATCCAAATACTTTACTGACAAAAGTAAAAGCACATTTCAGATTACTGTCGGTCATCTTATCATATTTAAGTGGATTTAATAGTTAAGAAAATTAATAATAACAAACATAACCACAAAAACCATTCACCACTTGACACAATGATTTTGACGTGGAAACCCAAATGGGAAAAACCATGGTGGGATGAATATCCACAAGTATTTTGAACTCTTCTGAAGTTTGCCCTGTTAGAAACCAAGCTTGTTAAAGCTTTACAAAAAGTCTTGTTAGGAACAGATCCTCTTATGGACCATCTGGTTAAGGGATTGACTATAATGCCCTATTAGAAGCAATACCCTGTTAGGAGTAACCTCGGTAGAGGATTTGAAATCCAAGCTAATGGATCACTTGGTTAGAGGATTTAGATAGCACTAAGCTTGTTAAGGCTTACGCAGTTAAGGGGTTTGATTGTTGTAATTATTAGAAAACAACAGGGGTTTGTTGATCTCGTAAATAACACTACTCTGCTTGATCAGATCCTTTTCATGCTTCTATCTGCATTCAGACATACTGCAGATACACTTTCTGGTTCGGCAACCAATCACTCTTACATAGCCACAATTGCCAACACTACAACAAAACAACTCATCGACCTTAAAAGAAAAATAATAGGTCGGTAACACATCACAAACCTAAGATCTTGTAGAGATTACAAAAAAATCAGTTCAAGTATGACCATTGGATTACATAGCAATCATTACACATAGTTCAAGATAACCTCGACCGCTCCTTGATCACCGCTTCATCGATTCCTGTAACTCATCACACGATTTCCACTTCATGCAATGCACTCGCTCATTCCCAAGATAAAACCGTTATCTCTACATGCCAAAAACCTTTTGAAACTCTTCACATACAACATGCATACGTGGCATAACCATTACCGTTCATCATTTGATCATAAACCAATACAACTGATTCACCAAGGTCCATCGGTTAGTGTTTGGCACATCAACAGGTAGGGTTACCGATTGATCTCATTGCTTCTTAAGTAATACTAGTTTCCTTCACTAGCTCACCTACCGGTTGCAAAACAACATCATTACAACATTAATGCCGATTACAATTGACATCAATGACAACATAATAGTTCATCAATGCAATCTTTATGCAAATGCCAACATAGGATTTATCAAAGGTATAATTGTCATACCAATGTATCCACCTACATTGATGTACTTGTTTTTATGCTAGATACCAAATGGTTGTTGTATCTCTACGTGGATAGAATTAGATTCCTACAAGCTTCAAATTTCAAACACAAAATTCTATTCTCATAAATTTTCAAAAATTTATAAAAATCCATACTATGAAGATAACACTACTTAGAGTGCAATCAAATTCTTTGCACATTTTGAGCACGTATCTAGATATTAGTGCTTGTTGCCTGCTATAAAATTGACTGAATCTTAATTAACTTTGTCATGCTAGTTCAATGCAAATATGACACATGTACATGGCAATATATTGAGTGGGCACTTTATTTGGTCAAGCACTAGAAAATTTACCTTTAAAATCACTTCAATGTACTAATTGTGTACTAAAGTGTGATTACTAGTATCAATAGCAAAAAAAATTAAAATATTTTGGTGTTGTATGGATGAGTTACTCATATGTGCCTATCCATATTGCTAGATAAATGTTGCCATGTCCAATTGGAGATAACTTTTTATAGTAAAAAAATGGTGAATAGCTAATTATTTGCTAATCCAATTGTAGTTAATCTACATAGAAAATTTAAAATAAAACTAGAAAAATTGTAGATGACACTAGTAGACATACAAATGTCCTATATAATGGTGATGCATATCAGAATCCTTTGATGCTCTTTAGAATTGAAGTGTTCTCTAACAATCCACTTTACCTCTTCTAAAACTAAGTGCACAAAGAATGCCTTTAATTATCACATAACAACAATGTGTCACATGAATGTTTGCTAGTTCAATTTATGATGACTACTATAAAGTGGTTGGCATGTTAGAATTCAAATTTAAAGTTTCAATTTTTTGAAGATCAGATCTCTAAGTTACCTAAAATTTACCTGGGTCAAAAATTATGTCCCTTGAAGATGAACCTAAAAGGTAAATAGTTGATTGTTAGGAAAATATATGAAAATCAATATAAATTATACTAAAATAATATATAATAAACTTGTTATAAATCTAATCCAACATAAAAATATATCTCTCATCATTAGATTATTACAGTAAAATATTTCCATCAAATATAAATAAACAGGATGGAGAGTTTGAAACGGCCCGCGCCTGGTTCTCCTGCCTGTTCCCTTGCATGCCCTCATGTTAGTGATCGCCCTGTTGGATCAGTCAGGGATGTTGGTCCCTCATGGGCGTTTGTGGCCACTGGGGGCCCTTTGTTAGGTCCTGGAGACAACTGAGAGTGGAGGGGGGGGGGGGGGGGGGTGAATCAGTTGTCTAACAAATTCAAACCAAAAACAACTTAACCAACTTAATGCTTAATACAGGTAAAATAGTCTAATATGTCGGTAGATAGTTTTAACAGCTAATTGCAATATCAGTAAGGAATAATGCATGAAACAAAAAGACAAAGTCATCCACAATGTACATAACACCAATATTTGTACGTGGAAACCCTGTAAGGGGAAAAACCAGGATGGGAAACCTTACCCACAATCAGATGATACTACTACAGATAGTAAGTGTATACAAATGGGGTCTGCACATGCAGAAAGGCCAAGCACCTAGAGCTCACTACTCAAACACAAATAGGAGTCACACTGACTACAATTGGATGATTAAATCCAATAAGAATGTACTGCTCAAAATAGCATCTTCATATGCTAGATTCAGTACCGGTGTAGTTATGATTGTCTTCACAAAAACCCTCCAACTTCAAATGATGTCTGCATGTATAGCTCTGCTTTTTTTCGCATATACTTTCACACAATCCTTTTTCGCATTCCACATCCGATCTTACAAATAAGATCTTACATTTATACCATACCCTAAGACCAATTTTAGTAGGTTGGCTCTAAAGTATAATACAATAAAATTAATTTACAAATCAATTAATACCCGATGCAATAACCATTTCACCATGTCGGCTTCATGCATTTACAACAACAATAAGTCATCTCCATAGCGTGCCATGCTGATTTGGAAAAGATAAACCTATTGGTGTAACCTAGACTTATTTGCCGGTAACAGTAAATATGTAAATACGAATATGCCAATTAACAAACCTTCAAGACAAAGTGTCCAAATGATGTCTTCGGCATAACCATGTGATTTCCATATCATTCCAAGTGTCAGTGATCATTATATCCTGCGGGTGTACCAGATACCGGTGACTGTTCATAAGTCATTTGCTTGCCGCTGAATGTTGCTGATTCTCCAAAGTGCCAGAGTTGATAAGTGTTTAGTAGGTGTTGACATCAATGACAAAACCATACCAAAATACCAACACCCTCACCATGATGTTGAACGTTGTTCTGTTAGGGTTCCTTCTTCATGCAAAGGGGTTGGAGAGGGTTTATCCCTATCTCATGTGTTGCTTCTGTTAACGTGAATAAGGAGTCTGAACAAGAAATTGTGAACAATGTGAAGGTCTTCACGGAGCATAGTGCTATCTGTAGATTCAAGGGTATCTTGGCAAGCCTCCCGGAGCTGCACAAATGGATTTCCCAGCATTGGGATCCCCTCATTTCTGGTATAGTTCACATTTTCCCTATGGCTAAAGGTTTCTTTGTTGCTAAATTTAAGGATGCTAATGATAGAAGAAAAATCTTGTGTGAAAGTTTTTTCTCTGAGAAAGATAATATGTCACTGTTGGCCAAACCTTGGTACTCTGATTTTAACCCCCTTTCAGAGACATTCAACAAAATTTTGATTTGGGTTAGGCTTCCTTACCTTCCTTTACACTTGTGGGCTGATTCTCTCTTTGAGGATATTGGTGGTGCTATCGGGAGCTTCATTATGACGGATAATGAATCCTATGGGCTTTATCATACTACGTTTGCTCGCATTCTGGTTGAGCTAGATGTTTCTAAGAGTCTGCCAACAGAAATTGTTATTAACTCCTCATTTGGCAGTTGGGTCCAAACCTTGGATTATGAGGGTATTCCTTTCCGGTGTTGTAGATGTTTCAAAACTTTTCATATGGCAGGGAATTGTGGGATTGAGAAGAAAAGTTCTTCGGCTTCTTGGTGGTCGGGGGCCTCTCACTAGCATTATAGGTTAGGAAATCTCCTATTGATGCTGGGGTTTCTACTTTGGCTCGATCGGACTCTTTAGTGACAATGAAAGATTATTTGATTGCCACTAAGGATTCTTCTATGATTCATGTTGTTGTGATACCGAATGTTGATGTTCCCTTTATTGAAAATGGATTGTTGGCTCTTACCCCGCCGGTTTCTTCGTGCGTTGATACAACTTTTGACCCTCTTATTACTGGTGATCCTGTGTTCGCGACAGTGGTACCTCTTACCGCGCCAACTTCTTCACAGGGTACTGGCACAAATTCTGCTGGTTGTGACTCTGTGCCCGCGATGGTTATTGCTCCCTCTTCTGGCACCCTTTTTTCCACTCTGGAAAGATTGGTGTTGGGCCCTTCAGATTGGTTTGTTGCAGCAGCTAAAGTTGAAGTTGGTTGGATTACTATTAAGGGAAAGCATTCAAAGACGTCCAAGCCCTCTTTTGATATGACTATTTGTTCCCACAAGGCCAAATGAAGACCTTTGTAGTTGGTTGTTTGGCTAGTTTACTGGCCCTGTTGTCTTTTGGGGCCGTCCATGTCTTTGTTTTCGGTTGTTCTATCTAATCAAGCTTTCAAAGCTTTATCTTTCTTTTAATCTAATGTAAAGGGTTTTGGGGACCCTTCAAAACCTGTTTTCACTTAATCAAAAACTATAAATAAAAAATTAAATATTACCATAAATATACTAATTTCACCATTATAATATATATAGACTATTTTTCTATTGTAAATGAAACAAACCTTTTTTTAGATCAAATCAACTTGATCGGTGTATGCTTAACACCAAGGAAATTAGAAAGATTTTATTGTTGTACATTAAAATAAGTGGCATGCCTATCTATAATGTTGGAGGGATGTGGTTGTCTCCAGTTGTAGACATTTCTTTATAATTAAAAATTGGTGAATAGCTTAGACCATTCATCGATGTACCTGTATTTATTCTTTATGGCCAGCCATAAACAACATATTAAGCTTAGATGATGTTAGTCAACTCTAATTGTTTGACACTTTTAAGCCTAGAAGTGTATTATTAGTGTGACAACCTACCTTAAAAGCAACATATTAAGCCTAGAAAATGTCAGTCAACTCTGAGTATTTAACACTTTTAAGCCTAGAAGTATAAGCTCAGTGGGTGTGATTTAAGTCGTTCTTTTATGGCTAAATCAAAAACTTTATAAACCCATAATCTTTATTCAGGAAGAGATAAGCTTGTCGATGAGAACACAATGAGATTAAAGATTATTTAGATAGAAAAGCATATTCAGATGGGATATGTCACTTTGAAATTGAATTTTTTGACCCATTAGCACCCCCCCATCGATACACTTAGTAATCAATTCAATTATTTAGTATCTATCATTGAACCAAAATAGTTTTTAAAAAAAATATTTTAATGATTATCTATTATTTTAGTCAAATGTTCATCCAATAATTTGATATTTATTTATTAAGTAGATTTGGACATCTTTATATCATTTAGTAAATCATGTTAATATAAATATGCATTTATTATATGTGAACACTAAGATTAATTGGGTGCCAGTTATTTGGTGATTTCTACAAAACATTTGGGAAAAAATAACTTGCATGATGTGCCAATCATACAAGAACATGCTTATCGACTATACCGTGTAAACGTAGACATACACGATCTGTCCTCTTCTTCTTTACAAAAATCCGTAGACAGAAAACAAAGCCTACGATAATCTCAAAGTCCGCAAAAATGAAATTTATTAAAAATATTGCGTAAGAAAATAACGGCTAGTCAATTTACGCGGTTGATAATTTCTGATCTACATTCCCTCTTTTCTACAAATACTAAGCTTGCTTTCATTGCTTTCGTTTCCTTTTCTCCTATCATCGCCTTTCATTTAGGTGGCTAAGCGTAAGGTCCTATGGAGGGAGTTTTAAAAAAAAAATTAAAGTTGAGATTTTTTAGTAATATTTTAAAGTTGTTGCTTTCATGAATTGAGTAGTGCAATTCAGCTTGAAAGTTTAAGTTCTAAGATTTAAGAATCTTAGTGGTCTCATGAAGAATGTTGTGAATATTAAGTATCATTTTCTTTCTATTTCTTTTCGGGTAGAATCTAAAATATTAACTAACTGAAAAGTAGCAAAAGAAAACTCCTAAGTTGGTGGGGCAATTTCCAGCCCCGCCTCAATTTCACCCACTGAAATATGCAGTTCTAAAAAGTAGGGGTTTCTATTTTTCAGGAAAAGATTCCAAATAATCCTATAGCATTTTTATTTTTTTGTTTCGTGGGACATCCCACTCCATGAAAAAAGATCATGAAATCCCCCATTGGACCGTAGTGTAGTAGATAGTTATCCATTGATTGAGCATAACCCTTTAATCATAATCCAAAATTATAGCTTCAAATATTCTTTTTGAGTGGACCAAAAAAAAATTAAAAAATCTCTTAAAATATGTATATATTGTGATCACACATCGTAGGATTGAACCTTGTGTACAAGAATGATTAGGTAGAGACATTCTTATAAAATTGCTCATATTCAACTCCTTGGTATCTAAATCTTTTAAATTGGTGTTCAATAACATTGTTGAAGGACTTTTGATTTGATAAGTCAGCCAGTTCTCCTAAGTTGAAACCCTTTGGCGAATAAAACAAAATGTGGTGAGAAAGGTTCGTGACAATATTCATGCAAATGCAAGTGACCTATATGATGAAGATGCAGACTATAGTCTTTTAATGCTCTTTATAATTGAAAAGTGCTCTAAGAATACACTTATCCACATATTAAACTGTGCACATAAGTCTCTTAAACATCACAACATAGAAACATGTGTTAGCTCAACTCATTATGACTATTATAAGGTTGTTAGAAAGTGAGAATTTGAATTTAAAGTTTTAGATTTTAGAATTTATTTGTAAGATCATTAGGATTGACTTAGGTCAACTACTGTTTTCCTCAATGACTATAAAATATGAAGAGTTGATTTTGAGGTTAAGACTAAATATATGAGAATCAATATAAAACCAATAATATAGAGATACATAAGAATTGGGTTTCAACTTGGTCGCTAAAAATTTAATGCATAACAAGTTCTCATATTTTACTAAATTTATTATAGATATGACATTTCAACTACTTTGAGTATAACACCATCATGATGTTCAAAGGGGCAGCAAAACTAGATTGGAAATCTAACCATCTCATTGCCAAGTGTCATGGTCTCCTTCCTTCACTACGAGACATTAGGTTTCACCACATGAGATAGGAAGGCAACTATGTAGCAGAAAAGTTGGCAGGGATGGGTGCGTATACTAATGATTTCAAAATTTGGATCCACTTGTATCAAATCCTGATGGAGGCTCATGCCATAATTTTGAAGGACTCGTCAAAAGGTGATTAAAGGAAATCTAGATAATTATGTGGAAGGAATGAATGGCCATGATCCTAAGCTCTTTGTTGATTTCATTCATGCTTGGCACAATGGGAATGTGAAGATTGGCAGTGTTACTTTCATGGTTTCGGCAAAGACTATTGTGAAGGTGATAGGGCTAGCCCTTGATGGTGTGTCCTTTCCCAAAACAACCCAAAGGGAATTACAAGGACAATTTTGAGTGGTTTTTTCAACTGGGAGAAGAATTTTCCAAGCTTCAAAGAGGATACAACAAGGAGGAGCTCCACAAAATCTAGAAGGATGTGGCTCTGTTGATAATGAGATACTTGACCTTAGATGGCCCAGGAATAGAAGGCTCCAAAAGAAAATTTTACCCATCTTAAACCATCTCCGGCATGAGGTAAGAATGAATTTCCTCTTGTGTATTGTCTTCTTTGTCTCAATATGTTTCCAAAGCCATTGAAAAGAGTAAACCCCTCTCCACTAGAGTTTCATCCGGAGAATGTATAACTTCAACTTGGTTTTATCCTCCTTTAGTGGGGTCCCCTTTGTTGCAGTTGGGTCTACCTATGATCCCAATTTGTTTGTTGACCTTATTGTTACCCCACCTAATTCTGAAGAATAGATTATGCCTCACTCGGGTTCTAAAATTCCCACTAGGAAAAACTATGTTGGAATGTCAAAATTTAAGGCCATTGTTGCCACAAAAAAGAATCAAGATGTGGACTTGCTCATGTTGAAAAACAACATAATATGGTTAATGATATTGCTGATGATTTTGGTTTTGAGTCTCCTTCCTCAAAGGAGTCGGTTTCCTCAGATGCTTCAGGGTTAGATTGGTCCCCTGCTAAATAGATGGTAACCCTAGCCCTTTCCCCCTAAACCCTCCCTTCTTTGGTAATCCCAACACTTAGAGTACCACCTTGACGTTGGCTAAAATTGTGAAGGACTTGCACATGATGATGTTTAAAGATAGTAATAGTTGATTAAGTGGCTCTTCACATAGATGACTACGGTCATTAGGAAGATCAATTGAATGGAGGTGGCAGCTAGAGTTGAGGCCAAGGCCAACACTTAGGTGGATGACTTGGATGAGGAAAGGGTTTCAAAAATTTCCAGTGATCTTGTTGGCATGATGGGGCAATTGGAAACAATGGGTGGAAAGATTGATGATATGGACACCAGGATAAAGATGGGAGGTAGGAAGCTTGAGCTAAAAGAGGTCAAGAAAACCCAGGATTCCCTTAAAAAAAAACTGAGGAGGTCAAAAAAATAAGACACAGGGAGTCCCTGGTCATAGTATATGGCCTCACTACTTCAATGGTTAAGGCAAACCTTGAATGTGTGGTAGCCTCCTCTTATTCTGGGATTGGTTTGAATAAAAAAGTGTCTTTTTCTGATAGTGCTTAGTCTGTGCCAAGAATGGCAAGGAAAGGGTACCCCGATGTAGTAGACCATCACCTTGTGTTTGTGCTGGGTGGTTGTTTAGTGTTTTGGAGTTCCTAGTTTTTATCTGTTTGGTGGTCTTTTAGTTTAGTTGATGGCTCTTTATTTGTCTTGTTGGGTTTTTGTTGTGCTTTGGTGGGGGTTTTTTTTGTTGGTTTCACATCCCTCGTGTGCTCTTGGTGTTGCTCTATGGATATGTATTGGTATGGACCTATCCAGCTTTTATTAATCAAAATCTTTGAGTATAATGACACTTTATTTTTCTGCAAACTACCTCATAAAGCATGCAAACCAATAATTTGATGAGCATTGACAAAAATCTATATGCAAAATTTGGGCTAATTAAATTCATAGCATTCAATTTGGATAAAATTAAAACATAATCTAGTTAATTTGAGCCTTCTAAATATTATAAAATAATCTATTTCTTTTCACTAGGTCAATAACTATGAGTGATCTAAGGCACCTACTTCATAACCATATAAATCCTAGGTGAAATAAAGATATCACAATTTCCTAGATTGAATTCAGTCACCTAAACTAGCATGCTTTAGTGCAATGTTAGATATTATAATAAAATTTAAATAATAAATCTATGTGAGACACAAAATACTATTCTAAAATATTCAAAAGAAAAGACGTTTAATATTCTAATACATGGAGTTAGTTAAATGTTAAGTGATAGGAAAGAGTCAGAATATAACCTCTATATATTTTTAAACTAAAAAAAAAAAGGGATAAGATTGAATTCCAAAAACTCATTATCCCATCTTACCTAAATAATAAGAAAGAAATTACTTAGCCAAATTTAATAAAATAAATTTAATATAAATATTGCACCTATTTCGAATTGAATTGGATCAAAGCTTATGTTCCTTTAAGACACACTTAAGAGATAAAAGGTTGATTTTGAGTTAGGTGATAAGCATATGAGAATCATTATAAATGATGGTGAAATAGAGATACATAAGAATATATTAGTTGTCATTAAATAACTACAATTAGATATTTTCATCAAAATACAAATAATGCTAATTAATATTTTAGATATACTAACTTTAGAATGTTTGATTTGGATAAAAAATGAAAACATAACCAAACTAATTAGAGATTTTTGAATAGAATACACTAATCCATTTCTTCTCTTCAAGTCTCTTATAATGAATGATCTAAAACACCTAATTTGTAGCTAGATAAACTCTAGATAGAAAAAATACTATAACATCATAAGTTTAATTACATCACCTAAATTAACATACTTTAATACCATTTTAAATTCAATAATAAACTTCCAATAATAAATCTAACCTAGATACAAAAATATATTTTGGTTAGAAACTTGAAAACAATTAGAAAAAGACAATGTCAATACTCTAATATATAAATTTAACTATATTAATTGAACAGTAAATTAAAAGAAAGAATCATAATATAGAATCTATACAATACTCTTGAATAAAAAAAAAAAAGATAAAATAAAATTTTAAAAAATAAAGAAATGGCATACACTCATTATTCTATCTCATCCAAATGATAAGAAAACAAATGACTTACCCCAATTTAATATAATAAATATAATATAAATATTACATAATGTTGATATTCATATAAAATATTGAGCATATGTATCCAACATGTAGCTGCACATGCACCACATAGTGATACCATAAATTAACAGCATAGAAATTCTAACACAACTCATCACACCATAGGCATATTACATTGTCTAAATACAACCAAAGGATTCGAACACACACAACGTCCTCACATAAACAACTTTGCACGATGTGCCAATAACTTTTTATTTCCACAAAAACATGCTTATCACTTGTTCAGCGATGAGAAGACTGTTGAAAAATATTGTGAATTGTGCCTTGAAAGTAATAAAAGATGTTCCACTAGTGGTTGCAAAATATGCAGTCGGTTTGAAAGAACTAGTGCAAGACTTTGAGATGAATCAAATTGTAGGAATTTGGGGAATGGTTGGTTCCGGAAAAACCACGCTCGCCAAAGAGTTGTACAACAAAAGATCCTCATCCATGGACAGATCTAGTTTTTTTTTTGATGTCAGAGTGGTGCAGCCAAAGGCTTGCTGTATAACAAGCAGATTCATCTGCTAAAAGGCCTTGGTGTCCAAAATGTAGCATTTGATAGTATAGAGCAAGGTAAGGTAATTCTTACTAGACATTTGAGATCTGTTAGGATGCTCTGTGTTTTGATGATGTAGATCACAAGGATCAATTGGATGCTCTCTTCGAGGAGGTAGTCTCATCATTGTTAGAACACGAGAGTTTGAAGTTCTTAGATCTTGGGGTATATCTTCTGTCCATAAAATGAAACCGCTTGAATCGTCTTATGGAGAGCAGCTCTTCTGTTGGCATGCTTTCTTAAAATGTTTCCTTCTGACTGGATTTGAGGAGCTTCGTGAAAAATTTGTAAAGATTTGCAATGGATTACCCTTGTCCCTTGCAGTATTTGGTGGACAGTTGTATGAAGAGTCTCGTAAGGAATATTGGGAATCTCTCTTACATAAGATCTCAAGAATATTGTCTGAAGATATCAAAAATATCCTCAAAATAAATTATGATGTCCCTAATTTTGAAGAGAAATAAATGTTCTTAGATAGTGCTTGTTTTTTTATTGGAGATGGTTCAGGATGGAGTGGTTTGTACAGTTGGGAAAGACTCAAAACTAAAAGTTTAGTTGAACTTGATGAAGAAAGTTGTATAACAATGCATGATCACTTAAGAAATCTAGGAAGCAAAATTGCAAATCAAAATTCACCCTATCGACTTTAGTCAGCTCAGTAGATTATTAATGCTGATAAACAAACAGAAGCGAGATTAATATTTTCTTTTATTATTTCAGTTATCATTGGAAAGTAAAACATCTTCCTGTACACTAAATTTATGTTTAAGAGTTTATTGTTTTTCTCGGTTAAACAGTTTGTTTAAAATGAAATCGTAGTTCTAACGAACTTTGATCACTGAACATATCAAAACAAGTCATTAATTAATATTGAGAACCCACCATCCATTCCAAAAGTCATCGCCTAAATATATTGCCTCGGGTGGGGGTCCTCCTTGGGGAGGATAACCCTGCTGTGGATTCTCAGCTGGAGGATATCTTATAAAACAAAGAAACATAAAATTATTAAGATGATTCAACAGTATTGTTTTTAGTTGAATTCATTGATTCATATTTCATGTATAGTGATTCACACTAATTCATCTTTCATAAAAATTATAATCCACTTCACCATTTAAGAATCAATTTTAGAAATCAAATTATCTATTCACTTTTTCAAATGTAAAACAAATTTATTTTGAGTTTTACAAAAAAAATTTTCTCTTCAGAAAAGAAATGTCATTCGAAGAACAATGGCAGAACTGAAAGATAAGTTTGGGTTTCATTGGGTATGGCGCTTGTCCATATCCTTTCTTTCTCTAGTTAGCGTATTAGATTTTGGCTTCATGTATTCTTTTTCTGAATTTGCTTAAGTATTTTCCTATCAGCAAGGAAAGTCCACTGTATTCTTTTTTATTTCGATCAAAACATTCTTATTGACTTTACATTGCTTAACTATATAAACATAAACAGTCTTGTTCACAAAAAAAATCCACAGAAATATAACAAAACCTATGATGATTGCAAAATATAATTTTATATAGATAAAAACAAACATCCGTACAAATAAAACAAAGCCTACGATAGTTGCAAAATCTAGGTATCTGTGTAAACATAAAATACACGATCTCTCCTCTTGTATTCAACTTTGACATTATGAGCTGCTAGTAATTTGAGTTTTTAAAGTTTTTCCTTGTTCAGAGATGAGATGAGACTGCTGAAAAATATTGTGAATCGTGTTTTGAAAGATATAAGCATCGTGCCATTGGAGGTTGCAAAATATCCAGTCGGTCTGAAAGAAATAGTGCAAGATTTTGAGATGAACACACTCCAATCTGCCAGAAGTGATCAATATATACAAATTGTGGGAATCTGGAGAATGAGTGATTCCGACATAACCATACTTCCCAAAGAGTTATACAACAATAGATCATCATCCATGGATAGGTTCAGTTTTCTGTTTGATGGTGCAAAACAAGCAATTTCAACTCCTCAACGACCTTGGTGTCAAAAATGTAGAATTTGACAATATAGAGCAAGGTAAGGTAATTCTTTTGAGGCATTTGAGATCTGTTGGGGTGCTCTTTGTTTTTGACGATGTGGATTGTAAGCCCATAAAAAACAGCCTTGAAGAGGGTAGTTTCATCATTGTTACAACATGAGAATTTGAAGTTCTTAGGTCTTGGGGATATCTTATTTATATAAAACTAGCAATTGTATCTTGGTGTGCAATGGGTACACCGAAGAGGTGTGGAAAGTCATTTATAAAAAAATCTGGTTTATTTTTCGCATACATGTGTGTGGTACATGAGATCAATCGGTAGGTCATTTAGAAAATAATGTTGTTTATGCAATAGAGGTCATAATGGAGAAGTGATAGCTTCAAAACAACTTTGCATCCACTTACAAGTATCCAAACATAAATAAAAAATACTTTTGAATGGGGAAGGTAATAAATATCCATTACTAATAGGCTCATGCTATGTTTGCAATAGGAGGAGAGGGAGATATAGGGGTAGTAAGAGGGAAAGATAGAGGGGGAAGAGTGATGGAGAGAGGAGGACAAGGAGATAGAGGTAAAGAGGGAGATAGAGATGGAGATGGAGATGGGGAAGGATATGGAGAGAGAGAGAGAGAGAGAGAGAGAGAGAGAGAGAGAGAGAGAGAGAGAGAGAGAGAGAGAGCTTAACATATAGAGAAGGAGATGGAAAGGGAGAGGTATAGGTAGAGGATGATATAAGGAGGTAGAGAAGGATAGGGAATAGATAGAGAGATAGAGGTAGAAAGGGAACGATATATAGAGGATGATATAGAGAGACAATGAGGGATCGGTAAAGAGATAGAGAGATAGGGAGAGAGATGGAGAGATAGGGAGAGAGAGGTGGAGGAAGATATAAATAGAAAAAGATGGAGATAGGAGGGAGAGAGAGAGAGGGGGCGGTAGAGAGAGAGAGAGGGGGGGAGGTAGGAATTGAAAGAGGGGTAGATAGAGAGATAGATATCATAGAAAATATAATGGGGGGAGACTGTGTGTGTGTGTGTGTGTGTGTGTGTGTGTGTGAGTGAGAGAGAGAGTGAGAGAAAGAGAGAGAGAGAGAGAGAGAGAGAGAGAGAGAGAGAGAGAGAGAGAGAGAGAGAGAGAGAGAGATCAAAACCAAAGGTGATTCAATGATCATTGAGGGAAAAAACTTTGACAAATTTGGGTTTTTGACAAATGGGTGAATAATCAATTTACAAGGGGAAATATGAAGAGACATGTTTTGAACATATTCAGACACATTGAAACTATCTTGGATTACGTTTAATTGATGAAAAAATAAGACAGGTGCACAAAATAGGCAAAGAATTAATGAGATTTTATGAATTTTGAGGATGACAAATTGCAAGCTTTTTCATCATCGAAACAATGGGGTTTTTTGGCCTCCCTGTCTCTAGGTGCTTCAGGTGCACTAGCTATCCTATGGAATCCTAAGCAAGTGTAGGTTCACAAAGCTAAAGCAAAGGCAAACTTTTCCCATGATATAGTCACCTTCTATAAGTATTCTTTTCATCTATTAAAAATGTGTATGGACCAAACTCTTTAGTGGGCAAATAAAAACTTTGGGAATCTATATCACTAGTTCTTTCTTCTTTCTTTGAGGACCCTTTTATTTTGGGTGGTGACTTTAATGCAATTTTTTTTGTGTAGGAAAAAAGGGGGGTATAGTCCCTCCTTTAGCAGCTTTGCAAGACTTCAATGCTTTTGTCCTGAAAAATGCTCTAAACTATTGGATTCCTATTAAAATGTAACCTGGACCAATAAAAGGAGAAAAATTTTCCATATTTCTGAGAAATTGGATAGATTCTTTTCTAATCCAGTATGGTTATTCAGATTTGGCCCTTGCACATCTCATATCTTGCCTCTCTCTAGTTTGAACCATTTTTCCATCTAGTTGGATCTGGTTTTTGACTCTAAGTGCTCCAAGTATAATTCTTCTTTTAAATTTTAGCATATGTGGTTTTGAGACCCTTCCTTTCTCCCTTTGTTTCAACAGTGGTGGAAAAGTGCCCCTTTTGTCCTAGGGTCTGGGATGTTTAACCCAGCAAAAAAATTAAGCATGTCAAGTCAGTAGATTAGATTGTGGAATAGTAGAGTATTTAAAAATGTTTTCAAATCTAAGGTAGACATTGAAGAGTAGCTTAAGGCAGTTAATTAGGAAATAATCAATAATGGCATAAATGACTCCTCCAATAATTTTCAAAGAAACCTCCAGAATTTTTTTGGAGACAGAAATCTAGGAAACTTTGTCTAAAACAAGGTGATAGGAAAACTAGATTTTTCCATTCCTCGGTCAACATGAGAAGGGCTAGTAACTCCATCTTCCAGATTAAAAACTCCTTAGGTGAGTCTTTGAGTGATATGGATAAGATTCATGTGGAAGCAATCCTCTTTTCCTCTAAATTTTTCTCATCCCCACTCGACATCTAGCTTGATCATTCAAAGGATTTATTAAGATTCATTCCTAAGCTGATCTCTCAAGAGGTAAATCAACAACTTCTCAAACTCTTCACTCTAGAGAAAATCAAAGTAGTATTCTCTATGCCCTCGAATAAAGCTCCAAGGCCAGATGACTTTTTTGCCATATTTTTTTAGAAATGTTGGCACTTTGTGGGTAGAGATTTTTGGTATGCAGTATAGGAATCAAGACATAATGGATGTATCCTTAAGTAATTTAGTTCTACTCTTATTGCTCTCATTCCCAAGATTCGATCTCTTATCTTATTCTTAGATTTAAAGCCTATTTCCCTCTACAATACAGTCTACAAAATCTTCACAAAGGCTCTTTCCTTAAGATTGGCTAAGCAAATTCCAAATTCATTTCGAAGGAGCAAGGTGGGTTTGACCTAGGTAAAGAAATGTCTTAGGGAGATCTTATTGCACATGAAATTCTCTATTATGTGAATCAAGTTAAGTCAAAGGCAATGATTCTTAAATTAGATATGATGAAAGCCTATGATAGGGTCAGCTGGAAATTTCTAGAATACAACTGGTAAAAGCACAAAGTTGTGTCACGTTTCAAACCAACTTATCAAGACAAATGAATTTAAGTAATTTTAACTAAAAATTAATTTTATCCAAATATATGGTATATAGAGATGCATTATAGATATATTATATATGGACCACAACTTTTCCAATTGGAATTGTCTACTAAATGTATATTGTATACCAATTTGGGTCTAATTACCCAAGAAAATGTTTTTTTTGAAAACTCGATGTTTCAACAACTCCTACTCTTATAAATAATATTTTTTTTGAAATGTAAAAATACCCTTTTTTAAATCTATAAGTGAATTTAACAAAATATATATCTTTTAATTTTTTAATTAGATTTTTATATTTTATATATATTTTTTATTGAAAGTAGGTCATCAATGCCAAAATATAAGGTTAATTATCTTGTAAAGGAAAAATATTAAAATTTATTTTAAAATTTTGAAAAAAACAAATGCACTAGAGAAAGGAGTCTATGTCAAGATGGTATAATTATTTTCTAATTTGGATAAATAATTTAGGAAAAAGGTGATGCCAAATGGAAAGAGTTATATTTCAGTACATGCAACTTTTCAAATTTATTAAAAAATATATATACATAAAAAATAGTTAAAAATATATTTTTACACTAAAGTTTCAAGTTGTCAATATACACAGAAAAATTGAAGAGAAATAAAATTTACTATATAAAGTGTGACACCAAGTGTAACTTCAATTTCAACATTTTATCAACAACTAAATTATAGTGTTTACTTTATAAGAAAGTATATTCAAATAATTTTTGAATTTTTTTTTTAAATTAAAAACATAAAATACACAAAAAAAATATACATTTTATTAGTTTACATGATTTCAAAATTCCAAACATATATTTCACTTTCTATTGATTCAATTTAAAAAGTTGAATCAGCATTGGCCATTTCCTTTATAAAAGTGTCATACAACTTTGTGCTTTTATATGGAAATTTCTAGAACAAGTGATACTTGGCTTTGGATTATCTAATCTCTAGACCAAATGGATTATGGTTTATATCTCTAGACCTAATTTTTTAGTAATTGTTAACAGGATTTCATGTGGCTTCTTCTTATCCACCTAGGGCACATGGAAAGGGGATCCTCTATACCTCTTTCTATTCATTATTTTAATAGAATCCTTGAGTAGGTCAATTTCAATCCATCATCTACATGATCTTTGGAAGGGAATCACCCTCCCCAATATCCAAATTGCTTCCATTCACATATTATTTGCTGATGACATGTTACTTTATGGGGAGGCCTCATTGATGGAAGCTAAGATAATTAAGCAAGTTGTGGATAATTATTGCACCATTTTAGGGCAAAAGTTCAATGCATACAAATAAAAGGTATTCTTCTTAAACTATTCCTCTTTCATCTTGGCCAAGCCTACTAACTTCTTGGGCTTCAAAATGGATACCCTCCCTTGCAAATACATAGGTATCTCGTTGTTTGTGGGGATAAATAAGGGAATCTTTTGGAACAACATTGCTTCTTCTATTTAGAGTAGAATTTCCTCTTGGAAAAAATCTTGGCTCTCATTGGCTAGTTGTATCCTCATGATCTGACTTTGTTTTGGCCACAATTCTGAATTACATCATGCCAGTTCTACCTATGCCAAAAGGTGTTTTAATTTCAATTGGATCTTCCATCAAGAACTCTCTCTAGAAAGTTCCTTTAAGGAAACAAAGGATAAGATTCATCTTCTTGCATGGGACAAATATCATATCCCTACAATAGGTGGAGGGGTAGGCATCCATAACCTTCTCTTGAGAAACATGGTGCTTGGTGCAAAACTATCTTGGAAATTTTTTTCCAATAACAAGTCCAAATGGGCTTATCTCATTGCATCAAATTACCTAGATTCCTCATAATCGGAAAGGATTTTCACAGCCTCAGACCTTCCTCAAGGCTCTCAAATATGGAATTTCTTGTTCAGTTGTAGAAAAGTCCTCCTCCCTCACCTTTCTTGGGTAATCCTCTATGTGGGGGAAAAAGCGAGACTAGGCTAACATGTCCTAATCCTACCTTTTGACACACATTGCGGAATACGAAAGAGCCTAGAGGTATCACACAATTGGCTACTTCTTTTTGTGAAAGAGAGAGCCACGGGCTACCTATTAGGGTTTCTATTCCTTTGTTGTAATTGAAAGATAAAATGATACAAGTTCAATTCCTAGCCCTAGAGTGCAAGTATGAACTAGTAACAAGATTGCAAGATTGAGATTAAGTGATGAAAAGTTGTAAACACAAAGATAAAAGGAGAATGCAGATGTGTACCTGGGGTTAAAATCTGAGTGGAAATGTTCGGGACGGGGACGCAGGCGCCACTGTCCTGATTCTGCTCCTGAAACTGCTCCTAAGACTGTTGTTTGGTAACCTGAAAAGCTGTCTGAAACTTGCTATCTGATAGAAGGACTAGGGCGCCCAGCGCCCCTGTCCCAGGGACCAGGGCACCCAGCACCCCTGTCCTGGCAGGACCAGGGTGCCCCACGCCCTTATCCTAGTCTTTTGCTCTGAAATTTGGTCTGTTGTTCTATCTCGGTCCGCTTCCGTTGGATCTACAACTTGCGGCGTTGTCCGAATCCCGAAACCTGCACTTATATCTGAAAAGGTATGGTGGGCGGCTATATAGGGTTTTACCTTAGTCAAACCCCCACTTTGGTGATTTCCACCTCCACGAATAGCCAAGTTGTATTGTAAAAGTAGTGTGTGCAGACCTTGTGTGTGTGCAAGATCCTAAAAATGCAAGTAAGCAAACTAGAGCAACCTAGAAAGTAAACCCTAATTGCTTGCAAATGATAATGTAAATACTCCAAATCAAGATGCAAAGTGATCTAAAGCATGAATACAAATGATATAAGGAGGCTTATGCAAAGACATGAAAACAACATGAAATCATACCCAACCCCAAGGGAGGGGTATAAGCCAATCTTTAGTCGGTGATCCTTATTGCTCTTCAATGTCTTCAAAGCCCTAAATGAATGAATGAAATTGATGAATTCTTGATGGATGGATGTTGAATGTTGTTGAAGTCTTCAAAGATCTGCTCTTTCGCTGCATAGAAGGTCCTGAAAACCAAAAATTCAGATCCTTTCAAATGAAGAAAGAGAGCTCTTATATATGAAACCCTAGGTCTTAATTTCAACTTTTGGCCGACCTAGAGATTGAATCTCCCACCAATTTCTTGGGGTTAAGCTTTATTTTATGATTGGATCGTTCTCCTAAAATTTCGGGAAAAATGTCCGGGACCGTGTGCACTCCGGGCGCCATGGTCCCGACAACTTTTCACCAAATTTTCAGGGCCGTCGGATATGATGATTTTAGAGAGAATCCCGAAGTTATAGGTGATTTCGAGATGTTTTGATCCCCAAAATCAAGCCCCCAAGTTCAAAATAGGACCTAATTAGGGTTTTTGATTAAATGATGTATTGGAAGAATAAAATGAAAGGGGCACACTTTAATGAAAAGGGCCCAACTTTATGATATGGGAGATGATAAAATAGAACCCTAGACCTAATTAATTTAATTAATTAAGTGCTAAAGGGGAAATGCAATGCAAAATGCAAAATGCGCCAAGGCAGGTGTTAAACTAGGTGTGAAATTGTACCACTTTAGCAAGTGCGTACAATTTACGACGCTACATCCTCAATGGCAAAAAGGATTTATTTTGGGAGGATACCTGGAATGGATACCTATTAGCATTGCATTATGTGTTGTCATTGATGTCAAATCCTAGGTCTGGATGAAGTCCGAATGTGGTATGATACACAAGATTATTTGATTTAGGTATGTTGCGCAGTTGTAGTTTTCTCAGTTTTGTCGGATGCATTTGGTATCTCGAAAGATGTTTCTCTGCATTATCTTTGGGTCCAGATTGGTTCAAAGCTCAAGGCCTTAGACCAGATATTGAGGTTGTATAGCGCGTAGATGCATTTTAGGTCTGGCTTTGTTGATGTATGTAGCATGTTGATATGTTTGATAAGAAAATAGTGTGATATGGTCCACTTCTCATTTCTTACCACCACCAAAACTTTTAGTGGAGACTTATTTTAGATCTCTGTCTCAACCGACATTGAGAATTATGATTTCTAGAGACAATATATATAAGAGTTTGATTTGGTGATTTGAGATATGGCTTTTTGTGTTGAAGATATGCGAGATTGAAAGAATCCAATGATTGTGTGAGTAGTGTTGTGGATTACTACCAGAAGCAGTTCTGACAATGCAGACTCTGTTTTCTTGTGGTGAATTCTCTTTGTCTTTCTTTCTTCTTCGACAGTGAGTCTTTTAGGGCAATATGCCCATCTGCAATGAGCATATTGGTAGTGAGCATTTCAGGGTAGTGATCCCACTAGCAATGAGCACATTGGCAGTAAGCCACCCTTTGTAAAAATCATCTTAACCGGTGTTTATATATTGAGAATTAACATTCTTTGTGGTTTTTCCCTTATTGGGTTTTCAATGTAAATTCTAGTATTTCTTGTATCTAATCTTATTCTTGCATGTGTTTTCAAATTCTTTTAATTCTATTTAATATTCTGGATTTGCACATTAAGGTTAAAAGAAAAATTTATCGTCAACCAGTTCACCCCCCCCCCAACTCTCAATTGCCCAGATATTCAATAATTGGTATCAGAGTTGTGGTTCCTTGATATTGAGATGATCTTGATCTGATGGCACACAAGTTATCCATTCCTATCTTTGAAGGATCCGATAATAGTTTTTGGATAGTGAATATGAGAGGTTATTTGGTTTCTCTAGGTTAAAATACTTGGAAGGTTGTGGAGACTAAGTATGTTCTACTGACGAATGGTCTCAACACTATGGATGAGATTGAAGCTTATGAAGAAAATGAAAAGACAAGGCATGCTATTTTTAGTACATTATTGTAGCGTCCTAAAATTGTGACACTTGCAATTTCGACTGCATTTGGGTCTTCACGATGGACACCCCGAAACCTTTTTATGACACCAAAAACTGCATTTTTCAAGCACCCTGGCCTGATCCTCCTTGCACCCCACTGTCCCTAGAGGTGGGACCATGCCGCCCAATGCCCTGGTCCTTCAGGACTAGGGCGCCCAGCGCCCTGGTCCCCCAGGACCATGGCGCCCAGCGCCCTGGTCCCTGGCCCTATTTTGGGCCCAGTCTCCTATGGGGCTTCGGGTCTTTATGTTTGCAATTTGGAAAATAGTACTTCCTGGTCGGCCCAAGGTTAGAAAAATCAGTCTTTCAACCCTAATTGACAAGTATATAAACTACATTTCCTCTCCCATTTTGAGGAGGAAGAAGGAGGATAGATAGGTACAAGACGTGGAAACGATATTCAAACATTCAAGCAATTGATAATTCTAAGTCTCCATTCAAGGCTAAGTGTTGCATTCAAGACAAGGATTCAACCATTGAAGAGGAGATCACATACCACATACAATATACAACATACAACAACATCTACACCTTCGCATGTAAGAATACAAACATTCTTACAACAAGGTACTAGTACTTGTTTTACATTACAATCATTTACATTTATAGCATTCTCATTTCTTGGTTAATTCCAAAACCGGGGTTTGACCTAAAGGCAAACCCCTCATCCCTAACCCCCAATCGTCTCCACTTTTCTGTGTGTAGGTTGCAGGTACGCGGCTGTAATTGAAGATCTGGAATCCTTGTGCAGAGACGAACAGATCCACCTTCATTTCGCGGATTTTTCGGAGGACCGTGTGCATGTCGGGCACCATCGTCCTGTCAACTTTCGCTCAAATTTGCAGAACAGCACCGTCTCGACATTTTACTACTAATTCCAGGTCCGCAGCTTCATCCCATATCCCTATCTCTGTTTATAAGTGAATCTTTCTTGCTTCTACATGCATTCCTAGATCATTCTTTCCACATTTCTTTACAAAAGAGGGTATCCTTGCTATCACAACCCTTGAAACTCATATAGAATCCAATCTTGCATTGCGTGGGATTGGATCTTGTGGGTTTCAACCCCTCTTTTGAATGTAAAGTCTCCCCTAAGTGAAAACCATCAACCCTAGTGACTCTCCCTTCTCTCTCCTTGGAGTTGGGGGGGGAGAACTACTAGGGTTCGATATTTTTCCGCTTTACATTTTGGTGAACCCGACGTGAACATCCTCATTCTGATTTTTCATGGTTAGATTTGAAAATTTTGCTTTCCTAATTATATTTCCATGTTTGATCTTTTGCAAATTTTAGAGGTTGATTGCATAAAAACCCTAAAATTTTCTTTTTAAGTAATTAAACTTGTGAAATGTTTAATTGTTAATGCTTGTTTCAGATCTACCCTTCTATTGCAAATTGTCAATTCATATTTGTGCTTTAATTCTGAAAATTAAGTGGTTAAATGTCAAAACCCTAATTTTTAAGACCTTCTTGATTCAACCTTTGACTGATAATTTCACTAATCAAAACACTTCCAAATCGGCTGTAACTTTGGATTCCGCAATAAAATCACAATATCTTTCATCCCTGAAAATTTGGAAAAAAGTTGCGAGGACCGTGTGCACCCCGAGCGCCATCGTCCCCGACATTTTTTCCGAAATTTAGGGAGATAAATCTTACTGTATTTTTCTGCTAAAATCCAGAATTTTGGCTGATTTTATCAATTTTAACACTCTCAAAATTAAAGTCAAAGTTGGTCTAGTGATTGCTCGGATAAAGGCTTATAATCATTCAAAAATTGTTGAAATTGAAATTCATATCAAAATTGTGTTTCTTACAGTCCTAAATCTGAAAAGTGTGTTGGCATTCATTCGAAATTTCAATGTTTTATTCAAATTTTTGCAATTTGTGACTTTGAAATTAAGTGTTTAATTGCAACAACCTTGATTTCCACTTTCAAAAATCGAATTTTGCATGAAATCGAGTCAACTTTTAAATTTTGAAACTTGCATTGCTTTCAGCATTCCCTCTAAAATCATAAAATTCAAAATTTTAGTTTCCTTCTCTTTTCCAAAACTCAAATTTTACATTTTTCAACAATCTGGGTAGGGTTCAATTTTGAGATTGCAACTTTAATTTGGCCTATCTACAGATCGTAAAATCACTCAATTTTTTCAGATTAGCTTTAAAATCATCATAACTTTCATCCCTGAAAATTTCGAAAAAAGTTGCGAGGACCGTGTGCACTCCGTTCGCCACGGTCCCGGACATTTTTTCCAAAATTTAGGGAGATTGTCCTAATTGCATTTAAAAGCTTAAATCTAGGAGATTGGCTGATTTTATTGAAATTTGCTACCTCTAAAATTCAAAATCTTCTCTCTTTCTTTAGTGCATGAGTTTTACAACAATAAGTCCTACTTACGCTATTCCCGTTAGACGAAGCCTTAGAATTAAGTCTTTCCAAGGTGTAATTACTGAGGAGATGGAACCTAATTTGAATGGCCTTTTTAACGAGGACATGGGTAATTCCTCTAATCCTCTTAATGATGAAGAAGCTCTCCATGAGGTTTCCGTAGAACAACTTTCAAAATTGGATAACCAATTTGATGATTTTCGACAATGGATGTCTCAAGAATACCCCGATAGTCAAGCTCTTTCATTAATTGAGGGTCTAAAACGTATGATTCAAAGTGATAAGAATGGAATTGATATTTTGCGTGGTATTGCACACATTGTGGATTCGAATGTGATGCCTATGAAGAGTTGTGCCGAAACCTTAGGTTATACACAACCTCCTACTCAAGTTAATCATTCTATTCCTTTGACGACTCCTATTGCTAGTATACCTACTTTTACATCAAACATAATGACTACTTCAATACAAGACATTCCTCCTATGATCACTAGTCATGGGGGCAATCCTTCTTCTTCAATCAATCCTCTTCCTTCATTCAATCCAAATTCTTCATTCATTCCTTCAATGAGTGTTCCTCTTATATCTCCACAAATGAACATGACGCAAGGGGGCAATTCATTTAACCCTTCCATTCCTCCTTGTAGTGTTCCTCCTTTCCAATCATCTCCTATGACTAACTATCATAGTGTCCCACCACCTTACTCTCTACCTTCTTTCAATAACATAACACCTCCATCACAATCTAACACATCTAATATGAACTCTTCGACTGAAGCGACCATTAACAATCTTGCACAAACTGTCTCTTCTTTACAGCAACAAATTGCCTCTATGAATCAATCTAAGTTTAGTGTGCCCACATTTGATGTTGCGAGCCCACTTTCTCTTGACATTGTTCGAGCTATCCCCCCTAAACATGTGGAAATCCCGCATTTGGAGCTTTATAATGGTAAAGGTGATCCTCTAACACATGTTAAGACCTTTCAAACAATATGTACTGATTTTTCTTATGACCAAAGGTTGCTTACAAAACTGTTTACTAGAACATTAAGAGATAAAGCCCTACAATGGTATTGCTCGTTGCCTTCCTATTCTATTACTTCTTTCGAACAACTTGCAAATGCTTTTATTCAACAATTTCAAAACAATATAAGTCCTAAAGTTACTTTGATTGATTTAATGCATTGTAAACAAGGTGTTAAAGAAAAAGTGACTGATTTCATTGGTAGATATAAGCATTTGTATGCTCAAATTTCTTTTCCAGTGCCTGACAATGACATTCAAAGAATCTTTATTTCTAATTTACAAAAAGACATTAGAGAAAAACTCTTGTTTTCTGAGTTTACTTCTTTCCAACAGTTGTGCGCAACTCTTCACAATTATCAATTGACTGTGAGTCAAATGGAACAAGCAAATCCTATGGCTCTGAGTGATAAGGGTGATAGTAGTCAACAACCATTTGGGAAGTTTAAACCGAACAGAGAGTCCATTAAATTCAATGAAAACATCATCAACAACAATGTGAATGCGGCATCAGGTGTGCCTCCTATTTCTAAGTTTTTCAAGAAAGAAAGAAAGTTTACTCCTTTGAATGAATCATTGCATAGTATTATGAATAAGTTATTGGAACAAAATGTGCTTACTCTTCCTCCTATAAGGCAAATAGATCCTGCAAAGATTAATTCACCCTATTTTGATAACAAATCTTTTTGTCAATTTCATCGTCATCCTGGGCATGATACTGAAAAATGTTTTGCTTTAAAGGGTAAAATTCAAGATTTGATTGATAATAATACTATCTCTGTTTCTGGTGTGAATGATAAAGGCAACACATCTGTAGCTCCTCCTAACCAAAATCTTAAGATTTTTACTAATCCATTACCTTCTCATACCTCTAATACGATTGATACTAATGATTCCTCTATCTCACCTGATGATCTCGTGTCTATGACTCTGAATGTGATTAACTTTGTAGAGCAGCAGAAAATCCCTAAAGAACCTTCCATCACTTTTGATTCTAGTGAAACTATCAGGGCACCTGATGGTCCTTTATATATAGTTGCAAAAGTCAAGAATACACCTTGCCGTGGAGTGCTTATTGATCCTTCTTGTATGATTAATGTCATTACTAAAGAATTTCTTTTTACTTTGCAATTGAATCAAGTGATCTATGACGAAACAAATGTGGTTGTGAAACTATTTGATGCATTTTCTTCTCCTGCAATTGGTTCTATTACATTACCTATTGAGGTCCATAACAAATCCCTTGATGTGGACTTTGCTATTATTCCATCATCCGAACAATTTCGTGTGAAGCTAGGCTATCCTTGGCTATCTTCCATGAAAGCTATTGCTTCTCCTATTCACAAGTGTTTGAAATTTCCCCATAATGGTAAAGTTGTTATTGTCAATCATAGTCTCTTTAAACCAGCTGAAAGAACTTCTAGCGTTCCTATTGATTATTTTTGGCCTAAACAATTCCAATCTCTTCCTCCGCGAAGTGATCATCTTTTCAAATCTTATCAAAAGTGGAAAAAAGATATGATCCTATCTCTAAGTGAACCTAGAACACCCAAACTTGACATTCCTATCATTCTTGAGAAGGAAGTTCTTCCTTTGAAAGATAAAACTAATGTCTTTCCTCAAGAAGATTCCCAACCCATTCCTATGGATGTGACTATGCCTATATCTAATAAACTTCCTAAAAGTAGACCTATACCTCCTCGTCATGATGGACTTGGTCTCCTTCCTAAACCAAATATTCCTCCCTTATATGGAGCAGTTCCTCCTCCTTTCTCTTATGGAGAGAAGAGACCTTCCTCTTCTCCTATTTTTCAACCTAAGAGACCACAACCTAAACACCCAAGTGATAAGGATGAGAACATTCCTCCTCCTCAATCTTTTCAACTTCCTACTAAGACTAGACGGAATCGTTCTGCATGTGAACGCCGGCGAAAGCGTCGTCTTAGAGCTCAAACTTTACAATCCCCAAAAACACCTTCAGCCAATATTATTCCATTTTCTCCTCAGCCGACGATTGAGCCGAAATCTCCTAAACATAAGATGCATGATGGTCTTGATCCTGTGTGAGTTAAAGATCCTATTTTTATAAATCTTGATGATGATATAGATGAAAATGTTATTCATGATGAAAATGTTACTTCTTTACATTTTGATAGTGAATATGAACATGTTGATGTTGATAATTATCTATCTAATGAATTTTCTAAAGCACTTATCCTAGCTCCTAGACAAGAACACCGTGGCTTAGGGTATGAACATAGCCCTTGTTTGGATCTTGCGATAGCTCCATCTGCTGTGTTGGATGTTCCTCCTCTAGCGCGTTTCCTACCTTCTCGAAACATTGATCAGCAAGATCGGGGGGTAGATGACATGCTAGACTAGTTCATTAGCATAGCAGACTCTCTCCTCCTCTCTTTTGTTACTTCTTCTATGTGTTATTCTCATTCTTCTATTTGTTGTCCTTAGTATTGTCTACTTGAGGACGATGCAAAACATTGAGATCTCTTTGGTCTCTCTCATGTTGACTCAAAAGACACATGTGTTCCCTTCTTCTAGGTGACCTTCCTTGATTGGGGAATGAAGAACAATTATGCATACATACATATGATATACATGAATTATCATACAGCATATTGACCCCGAGGAAAGCGAAGTCACCTTGTGCTTTGTGTTTTGTGTCTATTATCCTTGGGCTTATCTCACACTTGGGGGCTAAATCCTTGTGATAACGTTCTCCTTTCTCATTTCTTATATGTATCACTACCTTAAAGAAATCACCCCCAGTGAGGCATGTGCGATCGCTTTAACGTAGGGGGGCATACATCCCGTTCATATCTTTTCAAGATACTTGGAAATTTCTTGACAAATTTAGCTTTGCCTTGAAAATTTTTGATATCTTTCTTGCATGACTCGTAGTGAGGGAACCTTACTACTGACAGTCATGGTTCTCCCTCGTGATCTTCCCTTTTACTTTGTCAATCGAAGTCATAAGATCCTTAGTCCACTGGGGGCTTGGTGTGTCTTGCCTCCTTGACGTGGTGAAAGTTTTTCAATGTTGTTTCCTTGTACTTTACCGGAAGTATGAGCGTACGCTTATACTCTCACTAAAGTGGGGGCTAAATGTAGCATCCTAAAATTGCGACACTTGCAATTTTGACTGCATTTGGGTCTTCACGATGGCGGCGCAACACGGAACCTGAATGCAGACCCCGAAACCTGTTTATGACACCAAAAACTGCATTTTTCAAGCACCCTAGCCTGATCCTCCTTGCACCCCGCTGTCCCTGGAGGTGGGACGATGGCGCCCAGTGCCCTGGTCCTTCAAGACTAGGGCGCCCAGCGCCCTGTCCCCCCAGGACCATGGCGCCCAGCGCCCTGGTCCCTGGCCCTATTTTGGGCCCGGTCTCCTATGGGGCTTCGGGTCTTTATGTTTGCAATTTGGAAAATAGTACTTCCTGGTCGGCCCAAGGTCGGAAAAATCAGTCTTTCAACCCTAATTGACAAGTATATAAACTACATTTCCTCTCCCATTTTGAGGAGGAAGAAGGAGGATAGATAGGTACAAGATGTGGAAACGATATTCAAACATTCAAGCATTTCCTTCAAGCAATTGATAATTCTAAGTCTCCATTCAAGGCTAAGTGTTGCATTCAAGACAAGGATTCAACCATTGAAGAGGAGATCACATACCACATACAACATACAACATACAACAACATCTACACCTTCGCATGTAAGAATACAAACATTCTTACAACAAGGTACTAGTACTTGTTTTACATTACAATCATTTACATTTACAGCATTCTCATTTCTTGGTTAATTCCAAAATCGGGGTTTTACCTAAAGGCAAACCCCTCATCCCTAACCCCCAATCGTCTCCGCTTTTCTGTGTGTAGGTTGCAGGTACGCGGCTGTAATTGAAGATCTGGAATCCTTGTGCAGAGACGAACAGATCCACCTTCGTTTCGCGGATTTTTCGGAGGACCGTGTGCACGCCGGGCGCCATCGTCCTGTCAACTTTCACTCAAATTTGCAGAACAGCACCGTCTCGACATTTTACTGCTAATTTCAGGTCCGCAGCTTCATCCCATATCCCTATCTCTATTTATAAGTGAATCTTTCTTGCTTCTACATGCATTCCTAGATCATTCTTTCCACATTTCTTTACAAAAGAGGGTATCCTTGCTATCACAACGCTTGAAACTCATATAGAATCCAATCTTGCATTGCGTGGGATTGGATCTTGTGGGTTTCAACCCCTCTTTTGAATGTAAAGTCTCCCCTAAGTGAAAACCATCAACCCTAGTGACTCTCCCTTCTCTCTCCTTGGAGTTGGGGGGGGGAGAACTACTAGGGTTCGATATTTTTCTGCTTTACAATTATAAAAAATTGAATTAACTAAAGTTATCTCTTTGAATACTACTCATGAGATTTGGCAGAAGTGGAAAGACATCTATGAAGGGAATGAAAGAGTCAAGCTGACAAAGAGGCTAACAACTAAGAGAAGATACAAAAATTTGAGGATGGAAGAAGGAGAAGATATTGTGAGCTATTTTGAGAAGGTTGATATTGTGGTGAACTAGATCAAAGAACTTGGAGGCACTTTGAGTGATGAAGATGTGATTGACAAGATTTTGATGACATTACTAGTAAGCTACAGTGACAAGATCTCAGTAGTTGAAGAAACTTATGATCTAAAGAAATTCACTAGAGAAACTATTTGGTACCCTGACTGCACTTGAAGTAAGGAAATTTGGAAAGGACAAAGACAAGTCAGAGACTGTTTTTCAGGCATCTAAAGATAGTTTGGATGATGAGGAAATACTAGATGAGGTAGAAGAAAACTTTGTGATAAAGTTGAAGAAAGGAACTGGCAAATACAAAGGCATGCTACTCTTTAAATATTTTCAATGTGGTAAGATTGGTCATATTGCAACTAGATGTTCGGAAAAGGGAAATTGACAAAAATTTAAGGAAAACATTGGAAAGTTCAATAAGAAGGCATATTATGTTAAGGATGATACTGACATTTTAGATGATGAATCAGACTATGAGGATGGTGATTTCTTGTTTTTGGTAGAAAAGGATGTTCCTAAGTTTTATATCTTTAAGACTGTTGCTAACGCATTTCATGCTAGAAGAGATAAGAATGAATGGTTGATTGATAGTGGATGCTCAAATCACATGACCAGTGACAAAAGTAAATTCATAAAACTTGAAAGATATTGATGGAGGTTCAGTTAGATTTGGAGATGATCAGACAACACAAATTTTTGGTATTTGTTCAATTACTTTTGATGGAAAACATAACACTGAAAATGTTAATTATGTGAAGTGTTTGCATCATAATCTCTTGAGTGTTGGATAGATGTGCAAAAAATGGATACAATATTGTTTTTTAGGACAATGGATGTGAGATCTGGAAGGAACTTCTAGAATGGTTATTGCAGCTGGAAGGAGGACAAATAGAAATATGTACCAGTTGGAAGGAGCTACAATAAATTACTTGATATCACTCCTTGATGACAATTGACTATGGCACCAAAGGATGTGTCATATCAGCTTTAATAACTTTGTACAGGTTAGTTTGAGGAGAGCAGTAAGAGATTTGCCCAGATTGACTAAACCAGAGAACAACATCTGCAGGGAATGTCAAATAGGAAAGAAAACTAGAAGCATATTTAGATGAAAGGAGTACTCATCCACCAAATTACTAGATTTGGTTCACAAAGATCTTTGTGGTCCAACCAGGATAAGAAGTCTACAAGGTGAGAGGTATTTCATGTTATACCAATTGATGACTATTCTAGAATGACTTGGGTTGCATTTCTGAGAGAAAAATCTAAAGCATTAGAAAATTTCAAGATATTCAAGGAAAAATTTGAGAATGAAGTTGGCAGGAAAATCAAGTGTTTAAGGTTTGACAGGGGAGGAGAATTAATCTCGGATGAGTTCAATGACTTCTGTGAAAAGCAAGGCATCAAAAGATAGTTATCTACCCCTTGAACACCTTAGCAAAATGGTGTAGTTGAAAGAATGAACCGGACTATACAAGAAGCAAATTGAACCATGATAAAAGGAGAAGAATTACTAGAAGTCTATTGGAAAGAAGAAATTCATACAACAACACACAATTAATAAAATTTTGTATCAAAGGAAGTATGGTAAGACATCTTATGAACTATGATACGACAGTTTCCGATAGTGAAATATTTTAATTTTTTTGGAAACAAGTGCTATATTCAAAGAGATGAAAATAATCTTGGAAATTTTGACAATATAGAAGACGAAGGCATATTCTTGGGTTATTCAACAAAGAGAAGCATATCTATGTTTAAAAAAAAGATTGAATAAGATTGTTGAAAGTGAAAGTGTAAAAGTTGATGAGAATACTTTAAAGGAGTCAGAGATAGCAGCAAGATATGACTCAGATGAGTACGAAGAAAAGGAAAGGAAAGAAGAAGAAACTAGGAGTGAAGAAAAGAATGATCAAGATGCTTCGGCATCTGCATCCAAGACTCCAAGGTATGTCAAGAAGAATCACTCAGAAGAACAGATCATCAAAGATAAGAGCAAAGGTGTTATCACAAGGAGCAAAGCAGCACAAGAATAGGTCTTGTTCTGTTTTCTATCTAAAACTAAGACAAAGACAGTAAAATAAGTTTGTAATTATTAGAACTGGAGCAAGGCAATGAAAGAGGAACTAGATCAGATTAAGAAAAAATACACATGGGAATTAGTCAGCAGACCAGAAGACAAGAATGTGATTGGTAAATGGGTAACTGGAACAAAAAGGATGAAGATGGAAAGGTTGTTGGTTTGCAAAGGATAGACTCAGATTAAAGGAATTGACTTTGATGAGACTTATGCCTCAGTTGCCAAGACAAAGGCAATCCAGATGTTCCTGACGTTTGTAGCATTCAAGGACTTCAAAGTTTATCAGATGGATGTGAAATCAACATTTCTGAATGGAGAATTAAAAGAAGTTTGCATTGAAAAACCAAAAGGATTCAAGTTGAAGGATGATCCAAACATTGTTTGCAGATTGAAAAAGGCTTTGTATGGACTAAAAAAAGCTCCTAGAGCTTGGTATGGAAGGTTAGACAAGTATTTAACTGATCAAGGATTTCAGAAGGGTTTAGAGGATAACAACTTGTACTTCAAGATAGATTCAGGTAAAATTATAATTGTGGTAGTATATGTTGATGATATAATCTTTGCAGTAAATGAAGATATGTGTAGAAGATTTGTTGTTGAGATGTAAAAAGAATTTGAAATGTCCATGATCAGTGAGTTGAATTTTTTCCTTGGATCGCAAGTTAATCAAAATGATAAGGGAATTTTTACTTCTCAGTCTAAGTATGTCAAAGAATTGTTGAAGAATTTTGGGTTGGAAAATTCCAAACCGGTATGTACACCTATAACTACAAGATACAAGTTAACTAAAGATGATAAATCACCTAAGGTAGATGCAATTTAGTACATGTGTCAATGATTAGAGGACTATTATATATGACTACTACCAAACCAAATATCATGTATGCAGTATGTTTGGTAGCAACGTTTCAACAAGAACTGAAAGAATCACATGTTGTCGTGGTAAAGGGAATTTTCATATATCTCAAAGGTACAAAAGAATTTGATTTGTGGTATCCTAGGAACTCAAATTTTAACCTCACAACTTACAAAGATGCAAACTAAGTCAGAAGTGTTGATGACAGAAAAAGCCTGAGTGAAGGAGCATTCTTTCTTGGCTCTCAGTTAGTTGCTTGGTCAAGTAAGAAGCAAGATTATGTGTCCTTAGCTACGACATAATAAGAGTACATTGCAACATCTTCTTGTTGTACTTAGATTTTATGGATGAAGAAAACTCTGAAGGAGATTGGTGTAAAATTTGATGACCCCATTCCAATCATGTGTGATAATACTAGTGCAATAAATATTCAAACAATTTAGTACAATATTCCAGAACAAAGCATATATCTATCAGGTATCACTTCTTGAGGGAAAAAGTTATAGATAATAAGGCCAGACTTGAGTATGTATCCACAAAAGAGCATATTGTAGACATTTGCACTAAGGAATTGTGCAAAGATACTTTTGAGTATCTCCACTAGAAGTTAGGTGTATTACCCCTACCAGTTTCAACTAATGTACATTTTAGGTGTGCATTAGTCAAGTGAACAACATGTATATTCTTTTTTGGACTGATGTTGGTGTGCTTCCTCTTAGGGGGAACATGAATGAGTTTCTTAGGGGGAGTTCTATCCACCTTTGTCATTGTTGTCAAAGAGGGTGAGAGAGATGGTTGTGCACAATGATGATCTTTCATTTTCCATGTTATTGTTGTTTATGGATGTTGCCATCAATGACAAAGGGGGAGATTGTTAACATTGCATTATGTGTTGTCATTGATGTCAAATCCTTGGTCTGGATGTGGTATGATGCGTAGGAGTATTTTATTTAGATATGTTGTGTGGTTGGAGGTTTCTCAGTTTCATTGGATGCATTTGGTATCTCGGAACATGTTTCTTTCTATTATCTTTGGGCTCGGATTGGTTAGGAGCTCGAGGCCTTAGACTAGATATTGAGGTTTTATAACATGCAGATGCATTTTAGGTTTGGCTTTGGTGATGTATGCAGCATTTTGATATGTTCGATGAGAAACAATGTGATGTGGTCCACTTATCATTTCTTACCACCACTAGAATGTTTAGTGGAGATCTATTTTAGATCTCTATCTCAACTGACATTGAGAATTATGATTTTCGGAGATAACTTATTTATAGGAGTTTCATTTGATGATTTGACATATGAATTTTTATGTTGAAGATATGAGAGACTAAAATAATCCATTGTTTGTGTGAATAGTGTTGTGGATTACTACCAAAAGTAGTTTCAGCAGTGCCGACTTTGTTTTCTTGTGCTTCATTCTCTTTGTCTTTCTTTCTTCTTGAACAGTGAGCCCATTTGTAGTGATAATATTGGCAATGAACCTTTTAGGGTAGTGAGCGCATCAGCAGTGAGCACATTGGCAGTGAGCCACCCTTTATAAAAATCACCTTAACCGGTGTTTATATATTGAAAATTAGCATTCTTGGGTTTTCCACGTAAATTCTAGTGTTTCTTGTGTCTGATCTGATTCTTGCATGCATTTTCAAATTTTTTTAATTCTATTTAATATTCTGGATCTGTGCCTTAAGGTTAAAAGAAAAATTTATTGACAATTGATTCACCCACCCCCCCTCAATTGCCCGAATATTCAACAATACCCCCTCTTGACAACCTAAGAAATCTCTCAGATATTAAGAGGCTTCTAAAGGAATCCTAGAGTGTAAAATTATTTGATTACCTCACGGTTTCAATCCACAAGGATATTTTGGTAGCAAATTAGAAAGACTTCTCCCATCTAGATGCCCCATATAATGAAAAAACAATCTTCGCAAATATTCTTAGTTAGAGGATTGTTCGTATTAGTTGTGATCAAGAAAATATCACATGGACTCAATCCACATTAGGGAACTACTCAGTGAAGGAAGGTTGTGAAGTTCTCAATAATCAATTCCACTCCTCTAGAAAACCCTAATTTTCATTATGTTGGTTTGATGTAGGTTTGTCGAAGGTAGGATCTTTTTCTTGGCTAGCTCTTAAAGGAAGAATCCTAACTAGCGACAAAATCCACCACCTTGTTCTCTCTATGGTCTTCAAGTATGTCTTGCATGATAAGGAAATTCAATCCACTGACTACTTGATTCTCAATTGTGATATTATCAATGAATGCTAGATGTGGCTTCTTAAGAAGCTTAATTGGTCTAGTCCCCTTCATTCTAGCCTAATTCTGGTATTTGAAGTCTGACCAAAATTATTCAAAGACTCCTTTTATGTTGAAATTTGGGAAATAACAAATGGACCACTGAGAGGGGGGGTGAATTAGTGGTTACTCAAAACATGAACTTTTTAAAAAATTAAAGCTCTAATAACATTGATCAAGAAACTATGAGCAAAGACACTAAACAAATCTGCACACACACATAAAAGATAGGTACACAACACAAGATATATGAGAAAAAACCCAAGATGGGAAAAACCTCAGTGAGAAATGCTATTAGACTCTACTGCTCTAATCCAGCCTCATAGTAAAAAAGTTTTATTACAAAGTTTATGGGCAGCAACCCAAAGGAGCACCAACCCAAAGAAGCACCAACCCCTAATCTGAGCACCCACTCAGATGACTACAATAATGAAGAATTACAACTGCAAGTTGAGTACCTTTTTACAAATGATGTTTTGTAACCATCATGTTTTCCACACCTAAAACTGAACCTACTATTTTGTGCTTACAGGATTTGTCTTCTACTTTGTGGTCTTGTACAACAACTCACTTCACTATGTCTTGTCTTTGCACTTGCTCTTCTGATCTCCACTCTAATCAGATCTCTTCTCTTTGACTCGTTCTTTTCTATTTTTTGCACACAACATTCCTGATCTCTTCTCTAATTAAACTTCTTTCTTGACACACTTTGTGTGTACAACCCTTTGTGTTGTCTACACTCTGATCTCTATACTCTAAACTCTAATATTTTCTCCTGCACTTAGGACTCTTCCTCTCTTTGTTCTCAAGTCTCCACTCTTTGCTTCACTTGATGTGAAATACACACAATGATTGCTACACATACTCTCAATGTTTTTCACGCTCTGATCTCATTTTCAAATTCATTAACACTTCTTACATGCACATTACACTTTTCCAACATGCATCCTCTTTTTATACTTTTCATTTACCTCCATAAGGTTAACTAGAGGATAGATCATCATAGATCAAACAAGAAATAGTTTGCATTGATTTTACAAAACATGATCTACACAATTTCCTAGGTTGCATTAGAATCATTCATATAGTCTATTTATAATTTGATCTTATCGTCTCTCAATCTGTATTTTGACAAAAATGCATCAACCAGTTGTCATAACAAGTCCCAAGACATTCTGTTAATGTGCCAACCTAAGATTTCCAAAATCTAGACCATTTCTCGAGTCAGTATTATGGACCACCTTTGTGTCGACATTATCATCGCTAGAAATCAAAGAAAATGTTTTGGGTGAAATTGTTAGGATAATCGATGAACATTTGAGAGGGGGGGGTGAATCAGTTGTTAATAGCTTTAACTTTTAATCCACTTAATAAATGGTGGCTTTAACTGTTATGTGCTTTAAAGGTTATTACCATGCAAAGAAACCGTACCACATAACACCATGATTTATACGTGGAAAACCCAGAAAGAGAAAAACCATGGTGGCAAGCCTACCCATAGTCAGATGATACTTCTACATAAAGTATGTGATACAATGAGGGCTTGCACATGCAGGAAGGCACACTGCCGAGAGCGTACTGCTCATTATAAAAGAGTCTCACTGCCTACAGAGAGGCTACAACCATCTCAGGATAAATGGACATCAATCCAATGGAGTGAACTGCCAAAGATAGCATCTACCATGCCTAATTATAGTCTTAGTTAAGGTCAATACCGGAGGCCTTTGACCTCTTCCTTAATCCCAATTCGATCACCTATGATCAACCAAATCTCCTTCGCATATGATATTGCATTCCTTACAAACACTTATTCCATTACCATTCCACACATGCCACGATCTATAATGAGATCTTACATCATTTTATACAAACCCTAAGGCCTAAACCAATTAGGTCGGCCACCTAAAAGATATTAGAATAATATCATTACATAAATTCATATTACAATGATATGCCATGTCAGCTTAAGACCAAAACAACAATAATAAATCCATAAATCATCTCGAAACATCCTGGTAATGTGTAGAGTACATGTTATCATGATACCGGTCCATAACCTAGATAGCTACCAGACCTATTCTGGGTCCACGATGCCAAAGAAATGTCTTCAAGCATTTGAGCCATGATCAAAGAACATCTTCAGCATCCTGAAATCCATCTAGAAGCTACAACAACACCAATATTGCATCCTGTCAAGATTCCTAAGTGAGAGCTCTGTCGGTAAAGCCTTAAACCAATGTCGGTAAGGTTTTACCAGAATGTATGATAGTATCCGATTACCAAGTCAATATCAACTAACCAAAACATGCTCCAGAAGCACGTACCACATGCAACCAAACATATTCCATAGATCCAAACATGCCAAAAGTGTCCAACAAATAGTCTCTTCTGTCGGTAACACTAGATCTTCTACTGATAACCAAAACCTGTCTATCGGTAACCAACCATAAAAGCTAGTGTTGACATCAATGCAACACATAATCAATTCATCCAATAATGCCAACAATATCCCCCTTTGGCATTGATGACAACATTAGATGTGAAAAACATCTAAGTACCAAAAAAATTGCCAAACAAGTCTCCCCTTGTGGAAGACAACCAATAATCTCCTGAATATCAATAACTCTCCCCCTGTGAATGATATCTCTATAAATTTCTACATTTATTTTTTCACATCAATATCTCTCCCCCTTTGACATCAATGTCAGAAATCTGACAAAAAATATCAAAGCAATAATGTAAACCTCTAAATCTCAAAGCTAACTACTCCCCCTGAGCAGTAGCACCACTCATCAATGCCAAAATGAATAATATCTCTGATAATGCATGTCGGACTGATGAAAAACAGCATCAATCAAGTCTCTGTCAGAGGGGTAGAAACCCCTAACCTATCTCTCAAATACTCAAATGATTCCTTAGATAAAGGTTTAGTGAATATATCTGCAATCTATTCTTTAGTGTTCACATAAACCAATTTGACTTCCTTTGCTTCTACCTTGTCCTTTAGAAAGTTATATTTTATTGATATATGCTTAGTCTTAGAGTGAAATACCAGATTCTTAGACATGTCAATAGCTACAGAGTTATCATAGTAGATAACTACCGGTTCACTACAATTTACCCTGATATCCTTCAACATTCTCTTCATCCACAAGACTTGAGTGCAATTAGTTGTTGTTGCAACATACTTAGCTTCTGCAGCAGATAAAGAAATGGATGACTATTTTTTGTTGATCCATGAAACCAGTTTCTTTCCAAGAAAGAAAGCTCCACCAGAAGTGCTCATCCTGTCATCAATATCTCCTACCCAATCTAAGTCAGTATATGCACATAAAGTGAAATCATCATTTTTAGAATACCATTAACCATATTTTGTTGTTCCTTGCAAATACCGTAATATCCTCTTTACTACACATTCATGATTTTCTTTAGGATTACATTGATATCTTGAAACAATACTGCATTCATAATATCTAGTCTAGTTTGAGTTAGATATAATAGACCACCAATCATAGACTTATACCTTGTTGGATTTACCGATGTAGAAGTATCCTTGATAGATAATTTCTCACTTGTCACCATAGGATTACTTACCGGTTTGGAATTATCCATACAAAACTTCTTCAACAATTTCCTCATATACTTAGTTTGATAGATAAAAATGTCTTTGTCAATTTGAGTAATCTGCAAACCTAAGAAAAACCTCATCTCACCGATCATGGACATTTCAAATTCATTCTTCATATTGTTAGAAAATTTCATGCATAACTTATCTTCTCCTCCAAAAATGATATCATCAACAAATACTTCAATAATCAAAATATCATTATCAATGATCTTATAATATAAATCACTATCAGCACCACCTTTAGTAAAACCAAGCTTCAAAAGATATTTATCCAACCTTGCATACCAAGCTCTAGGAGCCTGTTTCAATCCATATAAAGCTTTCTTCAATCTACAAACCATATCTTTATCATTTTTCAGTTAAAATCCATTAGGTTTCTCAATGTATACTTCTTCTTCAAGTTCACCATTCAAAAATGCACATTTAACATCCATTTGATAAACCTTATAGTTCTTATAAGCTGCATAGGCAAGAAATAGTCTAACAGCTTCAATTCTAGTTACATGTGCAAATGTCTCACCATAATCAATTCCTTCCATTTGAGAATATCCTTTACAAACCAATCTAGCCTTGTTTCTTACAACTTAACCATCCTTATTCAATTTATTCCTAAAAACCCATTTAGTTCCAATAACATTCTTATTTTCAGGTCGGGGAAATAAAGACCAAGTCTCTTTTTTCTCTATCTGATCTAATTCATCTTCCATAGCCTTTAACCAATTTTTATCCGTACAAGCTTCAATAAAAGTCGTTAGTTCAACTTGAGAAATAAGAGATACCACTTCATTTACCAGTTTTATTCTTGTCATAGCTCCCTTGTTCCTATCTCCAATACTTTGATCTTCAGAATGATTTGATCTTACATACCTTGGTGTCTTCTGAACTTCAAGTTCACTACTCTGATCATCAGTCACAGTTGAATTTTATAATTGTGTCGGTATAATTGTCTGAATTTCCTATATCGGTTGAGGCATTGTCAGTTCAGTTATGATCCTTTCCATTGTCGGTTCCCTGTCATATGATATAGAATGATTTCTGTAGTGCTCATCCACTTTCACATTAGCACTTTCCACAATTTTCTGCAATCTTTTATTATAACATCTACATGCTTTGCTTTGAATTGAATAACCAATAAATATCCCTTCATCACATATAGGATCAAACTTTCCAATTGAATCATCTCTTTTGATATAGCATTTACTTCCAAAAATTCTAAAATATTTAACTGTAGGTGTATGTCCAAACCATAATTCATAAGGGGTCTTACCGATTTCACCTTTGATGTGAACTTTGTTGAGTGTGTATATTGTTGTACTCATTGCTTCTCTCTAGTAGATATGAGGCAATTTGGCTTCCATCATCATAGATCTTGTTGCATCCAAAATGGTTTTGTTCTTTCTTTCTACTACTCCATTCTGCTGAGGAGTCTGAGGTGCGGATAATTGTCTCCTAATTCCATTTGTTTCACAATAACTATTAAATTCATGAGAAGTGAAATCACCGCCATGATTTGATCTTAGACATTTGATTTTCAATCCATTTTTTGTTTCAACCTTTTCTCTAAAGATCTTGAATTTCTCAAAATCTTTAGACTTCTCCCTTTGAAAAGTCACCCACATCATCCTAGAATAGTCATCAATAATCAACATGAAATACCTATCACCTTGAAAGCCTCTAGTCCTTGCTGGACCACATAAGTCAATGTGAATCAAATCAAGTACATCATTAGATTTATCATGTATGTTCTTAAAAGAACTTCTAACTTGCTTTCCGAATTGACATTCCTTACATACCGGATTATGAGGCTTCATAATCTTAGGTATATCTCTAACTGCCTTAGTTAAACTGATCTTAACAATACAATCAAAATTAACATGACACAACCTCTTATGCCATAACCAACTCTCAGCAATATGAGCAATCAAACATGTCTTATTAACAGTGTTCAAGTAAAAGATATTACTTCCAGTCTGAATACCGGTTGCAATCTCCAAACCAGTCTTTTTAATGATTTTACATTTTCTATCTTTAAACTGAAGTTGGAAACCCTTGTCTACCAATTTACCAACACTCAAAATATTATGCTTTAAACCATCTACATAATAGACATTATCAGTATAATGCTTACCATCTAGAGAAATAATACCTCTACCTCTGATCATACATGCTTTGTCATCTCCAAATCTGACTTGACTGCCATTGTATTCTTATAGGGACATAAATTTCCCTTTATTTCCAGTCATATAATGTGAGCATCCACCATCAATTACCCATTCATCCTTATCTTCAACTTTTGTTGCCAGGGCCTTTTTTTCATTTTTGATAGCCGGTTCCAGTTCATCTTCCTTTAAAGCATAGAACACCCATTCCATTCCATTACCAGATCCACTAGTAGAGTCTTATGTCGGTTCATCTCTAGAGTCATCAGTTACTCCTTCCTCGTCCGCTATATAGCATTGTTTACTTTTCTTGAATCTATATCTGTTCTAGTTAGGCTTAAATGATTTCTTAACTCTTTCCTCAAACCTTGCATTCCTTTCAGGACATCTAGATGAAAAATGACCAATCTTATTACATGGAAAACATTTAAAAGGTGCTCTTCATACTTACTTCGTGTCAGACCTTTAGGTACTCTTCTAGCAAATAAGGCTTCAAGTTGCTCAAATTCTTCATCTTCTTTCCTCATGTCTACCAATTCTTTTGCATATAAAACTTTCCACTCACTTTTGTTGGTAGATGATGATGATGATGCATGAAAAGCAGGTTTAGACTTTACAGCTCCAGAAGATCAAATTCTTCAAGCTCAAAAGCAGATAATTTCCCAATCAGAATATCTCTGTTAACTGAAGAGTTAGTCATTGTTCTCAACTCATTAATTGTAGTTTCCTTCATCTTGTAAGCTGGTGGAAGGGCTCTCAAGACTTTGGAAACTATTTCATCTTCACTCAGAAATCCTCCACAATATTGAACTCCCATAACAATCTCATTTAGTCTTTCCATAAACACAACAATTCTTTCATTATCTTCCATCTTCAAGTTTTCATATCTTACCCGGTAACCATCAACTTTAGCAATTTTGACAGTAGGATCGCCTTCATTCAGAGTTTGCAATTTATCCCACATGACCTTAGCCAATGATTTATCAGTTAATCCCATGATCTGCTGATCAGTAAGTGCACACAAGAGGGCTTCTCTAGTTCTACAATCATTCTTAAGATTCTTATCCAAGTCTGCAGGAGCAGGATTGCCAGATGTTGAATCATAAGGTGTATATCCTTTCTCAGTGATCTCCCAAATATCCTTGCCAAGACATCTAAGATGAGTCTCCATTCAAATTTTCCATATCTCATAATTTCTTCCATCAAGCTTAGGGATTTCTCTTCTGAAAATATTTGCTAGTGGATTAGAAGTGTTAGCTGCCATAGGATCTACCTCAAGCGATTAAGCTTCTCCAAAAGAGGACCAAAGCTCTGATACCAATTGTTAGGATAACTGGTGAACAACTGAGAGGGGGGGGGGGGTGAATCAGTTGTTAATAGATTATAACTTTTAATCCACTTAATAACCTTTAACAGATCAAGTACCGATAAAGAACATAGAGATGCCGATAGGAACATATATCAGTAAACAAAACAACTTTACAATTAAACATATAATCAATGCAAAGAAACCATACCACATAACACCATGATTTGTACAGGGAAAACCCGGAAAGCTAAAAACTATGGTGGGAAGCTTACCCACAATCAGATATACTTTTGTAGAAAGTATGTGATACAATGAGGGGCCTGCATATGCTGGAAGGCACACTGCCTAGAGCATACTTCTCATTAAAAAAGAGTCTCGCTGACTACAGAGAGGCTACAACCATCTCAAGATAAATGGACAACAATCCAATGGAGTGAACTGCCAAAGATAGCATCTACCATGCCTGATTACAGTCCTGGTTAAGCTCAATACTGAAGGCCTTTGACCTCTTCCTTAATCCCAATTTGATCACCTATGATCGACCAAATCTCCTTCGCATATGATATTGCATTCCAAGACCACGAACACTTATTCCATTACCATTCCACACATGCCACGATCTACAATGAGATCTTACATCATTTTATACAAACCCTAAGGCCTCAACCAATTAGGTCGACAACCTAAAAGATATTACAATAAGATCATTACATAAATCCATATTACAATGATATGCCATGTCATCTTAAGACCAAAAAAACAATAATAAATCCATAAATCATCTCGAAACATCCCAATAACGTGTAGAGTACACGTTATCATGATACCGGTCCATAACCTAGATAGGTATTAGACCTATTTTGGGTCCACCACACCAAAGAAATGTCTTCAAGCATTTGAGCCACGATCAAAGAACATCTTCAGCATCCTGAAATCCATCAAGAAGCTGCACCAACACCAATTATGCATCCTGTCAATATTCCTAAGTGAGAGCTCTGCTGGTAAAGCCTTAAACCAATGTCAGTAAGAGTTTACCAGAATGTATGATAGTATCCGATTACCAAGTCAATATCAACTGACCAAAACATGCTCCAGAATCATGTACCACATGTAACCAAACATATTCCATAGATCCAAACATGCCAGAAGTGTCCAACAGATAGTCTCTTCTACCGGTAACACTAGATCTTCTACCGGTAACCAAAACCTATTTACCGGTAACCAGTCATAACAGATAGTTTTGACATCAATGATAAAACATCAATGCAACACATAATCAATTCATCCAATAATGCCAATAGAAATACCCATCACTTTCTCAACATCACAAAAGATACCTGTGGGATGGTGGGGTTGTGCACTTTCTTTCATCTGATTACTTTGCGAGATCATTTTACATTATAATTTCTTTCTATGGGCTGACGGGGCATTGTGCAAAACATGTCATTTGATCTACTATGCAAGAAGTATCATTTTCTCCAAGACATCTTTATTTGCAAGACACGTGCAATGTCACATAAAAATAGGAATATCTTTATCAGTGTGACACAAGGGTGTTGAGGAGACTTGTTGGATCTCTCATCAAAATACAAAGTCACACCAAAATCCTTGGTGATAAACATGATGTGATTTGCAATTACCATTACACATTGGTGTGACCCAAGGGTATTGAGAAGACTTGCTAGATTTCTCACCAAAATGTAAAGTCACACCAAAATGCAAGGGTGATAAACACGTTGGGTTTTTGACAACATTTTTCTGAAGCTTTAATTGACGATACTCAGTTGATCTCCAAAGCAACCAAGGCATCTTGCCAAAATGAAATATCTCATCAATAAACTTAGGTGTACAATGAGTGGTGATAAACACACTGTGTAGTCAACATGAAAAATCTCCCATGCATTAATGACAATGCCTAAACCAACACTTCTCCCCTTGCATCATGAACCTAAATCAACTCTACATCTATGTATGTTGACATGAATGACAACTCAATACCAACAATCTCCCCCTTTGGAATTGATGTCAACCTCGTGCCTCTTCTCCCCCTTTGATAATAATAGAAAAGGGTAGGGAAATCAACTGCCAACCTTGCTCAACTAGGCAGCATCTCCCCCTTTGGCCTTCTACTCTTAGCTAAAGACACACCCCTTGTGACAATTTGTATGGTACATATGGTTGCAAAAATAATGATTTTATCACATACACTTATGTTGTGCCTATGCATTTGCATCTCCTGCTATCATTTTGTTGATCCTGTTAATGATCATCTCCCCCTGAGAGCCATACTACAACACAGGTTCAAGGAAAAATAATTTGAAACTATAAACTCCCCTTGAACCACAAACCTCTATGAGCCTTTAAGTGTTGAAGGAGGGAGTGACAACACCTAACCTCACTCTTAGATATTCAAAAGTGTCCTTGAGGAGAGGATTTGTAAAAATATGAGCCACTTGCTCACCTATGCTTACATATTCAACCTTGACTTCCTTCTCAGCTACCTTCTCCCTCAAAAAATGATACTTAATTGCTATGTGTTTTTTCCTTGAGTGCATGATAGGGTTCTTGGAGATATTGATTGCACTTGAATTGTCATATTTGATGGAGATTGGATCTGCATACTCTACCTAGATGTCCTTGAGTGTTTTATTCATCCAAAGAACCTGTGAACAACATGTAGCAGCAGCTATGTACTCTGCTTCAACAATAGATAAAGAGATGGATTCTTGTTTCTTGCTATGCCATGAGACTAATCTACCAATGAGAAAGAAATCACCACCACTAGTGCTCTTCCTGTCATCAATACATCCTGCCCAATCATCATCTGTGTATGCTTCTAAGCTAAAATCACCACTCTTTGGATACCATAAACCATAATCAAGTGTACCTTGTAGATATTTGATTATTCTTCTCATAAAATTTACATGAGATTGCTTTGGAGCAGCTTGAAATCTAGCTACCATGCACACAACTTGCACAATGTCAGGTCTAGAGGCATTTAGATACAATAAACTTCCAATCATTGATCTATATAGAGTTTGATCTACATTAGGTGACTCATTAGGGGTACTCATTGGTTTGCAATCATCCATCTAAAATCTTCTCAACATATCTTTTGCATACTTATTCTAGGAAATGAATAACCCTTATTCAACTGTGATATTTGCAGTCCAAGGAAGTAGGACAACTCTCCTAGCATTGACATCTCGAATTTTGATTGCATTTGATCACCAAATTCTTTGCACAAACTATCTTTATTTCCAGCAAAGATGATATCATCTACATAAACAACAACTATAATCATGAGATTACCTTCAGTTTTAATGTATAAGTTTCTATCAGCACATCCCTTCTTGAAACCTTGTTGATGTAGATATTTGTCTAGCCTAGAGTACCATGCTCTAGGTGCCTGCTTCAGCCCATACAATTATTTTCTTAACCTACATAAAAAGTCTTCATTATCATGCAATTGAAAACCTTCAGGCTGCTCTATGTACACCTCTTCCTCCAGATTGTCATTTAGAGATGCAGACTTTACATCCATTTGATGCACTTTATAACCTTTGTATGTTGAAGAATGCATGAAACAATCTTTTGGCCTCAAGTCTAGCAATAGGGGAAAATGTGTCCTCAAAATATATGCCCTCTACTTGTGAGTATCCTTTGTAGACCAATCTAACCTTGTTTCTTATTACTTTGCCATCTTCATTCACCTTATTTCTATAAACCCACTTAGTGCCTATGGCATTCTTATCATCTGGCCTTGGTACCAAATCCCAAGTTTTGATATTCTCTATTTGTTGCAACTCTTCTTCCATTGCTTTAATCCAATGAGTACTCTTGTTGGCCTCATTATAATTCTTTGGTTCTAGTTTAGTCAAGAGACAAAAATTTACTTGTTAATTGTTTTCTTCCTCCTTGTTTGTACACCTCCATCCTTGCTACCAATAATTTGATCTTCAGGATGATATTTTTGCACATACTTGTTGGGTGGCTTCTTTGTAGTTTCCTCTTCTCTTTCAGATTCTTCTTCCTCATCTTCATAACATGGTTCCTCAATTTGATTCACAAAACTTTGCTTTCCTTTTTGCAAGTCCTCGTCAATTTTTACATTCACACTTTCAACAACCTTCCTAACACGTTTGTTAATGCATTTTTACACCTTGTTGTGAGTTGAGTAGCTTAAGATGATTCCATCATCACACCTTGCATCAAAACTTCCTAATCCATCCTCGTCTCTTCTCATTAAATAGTTACTTCAAAAGACTTTGAAGTTCTTAACAGATGGCTTCTTGCCATACCATAATTCATATGGCGTCCACTTGTTGTTCACTCTCAATTGTGCCCTATTTAAAGTGTATATTGTTATATGGACAACCTCTTTCCAATAGACATCAGGCAGATTTGACTCATTTAACATTATCCATTCCATATCTTTGATTGTCATGTTCTTTCTTTTTGTAACACCATTTTGTTGTGGTGTTCTAGAAGCTAAATATTTTCTTTTAATCCCATGCAACTCACAGTAGTCTTCAAAATCATTTGATGTAAACTCACCTCCTCGGTTTGATCTCAAACATTTCAGCTTGTATCCACTTTCTCTTTCAACTATTTTCCTAAAAGTTTTGAACCTGTCAAATGCTTGTGACTTATCCTACAAGAAGGTCACCCATGTCATCCTTGAATAATCATCTATGAGAAGCAAAAAGTAATTTTCACCATTTAGAGCTCTTATTCTTGTTGGTCCACATAAATTTGTATGTACCAGTTCTTATGACCTTGCGGTTGAATATTCTTTTCTCTTGAAGCTCACCTTGGTTTACTTGCCTTTCTGGCATTCATCACATTTAGTGCTTGTTGGTTTGATAATCTTAGGTATATGTCTCACATATCCCTTTGAGCTTATTTTGACAAGATTGTCAAAATTTATATGGCCTAATCTTTTGTGCCATATCCAGCTTTCATCTACATGTCCCATCATGCATTGTGACTCGTACCATTCCTTCAAGTTCTATACATTATCATCAGTCCTCTTACCTTCTGCAATTAATTTCCCAATGCTTTCTTTTCTAATTCCACATCCATGTGAATCAAAAGTAAACTTGTAGCCTTTTTCACACATCTGACTTACACTTAGTAAGTTGTGTTTTAATCCCTCAACATAGTATACATTGAGTTCTTTCAACTTAACTTCAATTCTCAATGTTCCTTTGCCTTTTATCTTGATGGAGGAGTTATCACCAAATCTAACTGAGCCACCATTCCAATCTTCAAGTTCAATGAACTTCTTATTTTCTCATGTCATGTGATTGGAGCACCCACTATCAACAACCCATAGGTTTTTCCTCTCTGCATGCAATGTTGTTTGCACAATCAGACTTAATTCATTCTTGTCATTTTTTATTTTCTATCTACACTTGCTTGGTTTCTTTTCTCATCTCTATTGTTGCACTTTAATCAGATGTGGTTTTTGATTCCACAGCCGATGTCTTCTTATGTTTAGTAGCTCTTGACTTGCAGTATTTTTCTATATGACCATAGTTTTGACAACAGTAGCACTTTGCATTTATATTAAATGATTAAACAAAGGGTTTTCCACTAGACTGAAATATTTTTCTTCTATACTCATAGCTCTTATGGACAAATTCATTACAGTGGTAGCATACAACATTAATGTCCCTTAGAATAGCAAAAGGATTCTTGTTTTCATAACTAAGAGGTGGTCTATGCATAAGTCTACAATCTGGACTTTAATGTCCATATGCATTACATTTATAATAATAGCCATGAAATTGAGAAGCATACCAATTGTTGTTGTTGAAAGTATTCCACATTGGCCTCCATGGAGCAACATTCCTTAGTCTTGTAAACTTCTTCCTCATATCCTTAACACTTGTGAAGCCTTAATCATCCAACTTTGCCTTTCCTTTTGAATCAACATGATTGTGTTTTGTAGCAGCAACAACATTATTCTTCTTTTGATCAACAACATGTGTCTTCATGCTCTCAGTAGTAGTATTTAAGTCTATCTTCTTTCTTGGAGCATTGTTGACCTTGAATGTTTGCTTACGATCATTCATGTTTGAAGATACAAAATTTATGTCTCCTTTTGATGAATCAGTACTAGAAGAACATTGTCCTTCCTCATATCCTACACCCATAGAATATTTTTAATGTTTTTGCTTATTCAACATTTCATTCAATGCATTGGTGTTGTCCTCATACTTCATCCTCATCTTGAAATCTTCTTTGCATTTGTCAAGCTCTTTCCTAAGATTCACAACTTCTTGTTCTAGCTTTTGACACTCCTTTTCTTTAGCTTCTAATTTTGATTTTATCACTTCACTCATCCTCTTAGCTTCTTCTAGCAGAGTTGTTAAGGTGCTAATATTCATTTCAAACTCTTCAAGTTTCTTTCTCAACTAATTTTGCTCCTTTATGGCTGATTTCTTGTATTTTGAATACACTTCCCTTATGTTTTCAAGTTCTTCAAGAGCACATATTAACTCTCCTTCAAGAACAACCTCAATATCAGCATCCTCTGCATCACTGTCATTCAAATTTTCAGATTGTGCTCCACTTTGCTCCTCATTAGGGACCTCTTGAGCCATAAAGTGATTAGTTTGTTTTTCACCTTCATTGTAATCCTCAACTGACTTACTTTCATCATCAGAGACATGACTATCAATAGAGTAAAGAAATTTTTTCTTCTAAAAATTTCTTCTTTTAGTTTTATAAAACTCTTCATCTGTATCTTTGACTTTACTTTCATTATTATCTTCATTCATCTTATAAGGACACTTAGTAGTAAAATGTCCTATTTTACCACAATGAAAACATTTGAAGGGAAGCTTTCCTCTATACTTAGCTGATCCTTTCTTTAATTTCCTTACAAAGTTGGCTTCAACATCATCTGATTCTTCATCATCTACACAAATTGCAATCCCTCTCCCTTTCTTCTCAGCGGTGAAGGAAACTTCTTTCTTTGAAAGTTCAACACTTATGGTTCTCAATATGCAGATAATGAACCAAAGAGTTCATCCAAGGAGAAATTTTTTAGTTCTTTAGCTTCCTCTATGGCAGAGACTTTAGTATCATAATTTCTAGTTAAAGACCTCAACACTTTCTTTACTATAGCTTCATCTTTAACCTCTTATTGCATTTACTGACTCATCAACCCTTTGTAAATGGTCAACAATCTTTTCTTCCTCTTTCATCTTCATACCTTCAAACTAAGCTCCGAGATGCCGCAACTTATCCTCCTTTACTTTCACATCTCCTTCATAGATTTTCTGCAGCTTGTCCCATGTTTCTTTTGTAGATGCACAATGCATAACTTTGACAAACTCTGTGTCTAACAATCCACTAAGGATAGCATGCTTGACATTATCATTGTGTCCATATTCCCTTTTTGCATCAGGATCAGTAGGAGGAGTGGAAGGGACAGTATACCCATTTTTGAATGAGATCATATCCTAGGGATGACAAATAAGTTTCCATTCTTCTACTCTAGAAAGTATAGTTGGTGCCATCAAACATTGGTACTTTAGCAAAAGAGGATTCACTCCTAGCCATTGTGTTCACAAACCAGAATCTACCCAAGCTAGAGAAATATTTTCAAATAGGGAACCCTTTCTCTGATACCAATTGAAGGAACACAAATGGACCACTAAGAGGGGGAAAGGGGGGGCTGAATTAGTGGTTACTCAGAACTTGAACTTTCTGAGATTAAAGCTCTAATAACAGTGATCAAGAAACTATGAGCAAAGACACTAAACAAATCTGCACACACATAAAAGACAGGCACACAACACAAGATATGTGAGGAAAATCCAATATGGGAAAAACCTCGATGAGAAATGTTGCTAGAGTCTACTGCTCTAATCCGGCCTCATAGTAAAAAAGTCTGATGACAAATTTTATGGGCACGAACCCAAAGGAGCACCGACCCCTGATCTTTATGGACACCAACCCAAAGGAGCACCAACCCCTAATCTGAGTACCCACTCAGATGATCACAAAATGAATAATTATAACTGGAAGTTGAGTACCTTGTTATAGATGATGTTCTATAACCATCGTGTTTTTCACACCTAAAATTGAATCTGGTCTTTTTTTCTTACAAGATTTGTCTTCTACTTTGTGATTTTCTGCAACAACTCACTTCACTATGTCTTGTCTTTGCACCTTCTCTTGTGATCTCTGCTCTGATCAGATCTCTTTTCTTTGACTCATTCTATTCTATTTACTACACATAAGATTCTTGATCTCTGCTCTGATCAAATTTATTTCTCTGCATACTCTATGTGTACAACCCTCTGTGTTGTCTACACTCTGATCTCTTTACTATGGACTCTATTTTGTCCTACACTTAAGTCTCTTCCTCTCTTTGTTCTTAGGTCTCCTCTCTCTGCTTCACTTGATGTGAATTACATGCAGTGATGTCTACACATACTATCTATGTTCTTCGTGCTCTAATCTCATTTCCAAATTCATTAACACTTCTTACATGCACATTACACTTTTCTGACATGAATCCTCTTTTTACAGTTTTCATTTACCTCCATAAGGTTAGCTAGAGGATAGATCATCATAGATCAAGCAAGAAATAGTTTGCATTAATTTTACAAAACATGATCTGCACAATTTCCTAGGCTACATTAGAATCATTCATATAGTCTATTTATACTTTTATCTTACCATCTCTCAATTTGTATTTTAACAAAAATGCATCAACCAGTTGTCAAAATAAGTCCCAAGATATTTTGTTACTGCGCCAACCTAAGATTTCCAAAATTTGGACCATTTCTGAGTCGGCATTGTGGACCACCTTTGTGTTGGCATCGTCATCTCTAGAAATCAAAGAAAATGTTTTGGGTGAAATACCCATCACTTTCTCAACATCACAAAAGATACCTACGAAATAGCGAGGCTATGCACTTTCTTTCATCTGATTAGTCTGCAAGATCATTTTACATTAGACTTTCTTTCTATGGGCTGACGGAGTGTTGTGTAAAAGACATCGTTTGATCTACTATGAAAGAAGTATCCTTTTTGCCAAGACATCTTTATTGGCAGCACACATGTAATGTCACATCAAAATAGGAATATCTTTATCGGTATGACCCAAGGGTGTTGAGGAGACTTGCTAGATCTCTCACCGAAATACAAAGTCACACCAAAATCCTTGGAGATAAAAGCGACGTGATTTGCAATTATTGTTACACATGTGTGACCCAAGGGTGTCGAGGAGACTTGCTAGATTTCTCACCGAAATGCAAGGTTGATAAACACGTTGGGTTTTCCACAACATTTTTCTGAAGCTTTAATCAACAATACTCAACTGATCTCCAAGTATCCAAGGCATCTTGCCAAAATTAAATCTCTCATTGATAAAATCAGTCATACAATGAGTGGTGATAAACACACTATGTAGTCAACATGAAAAACCTCCCATGCATTAATTCCAATGCCTGATCCAACACTTCTCCCCTTGCATTCTGAATCTAATTAACTCTGCATCTATGTATGTTGACATCAATGACAACTCAATGCCAACAAATGCCTATATTGTGAAAAAGAAGAGATAATATTCTTGCCTTACCTCCTAGGATGACTCAATCCTAAAAAGGTGGCAAGGAATCACCCTTTCTTTTAAAGGTAGTCTCCTCAACAATTCATCTAGCAAGAGGTCCAAAAAGGATGTCAAATGGGAACCTCCAAACCACCTTCATTGGAAACTCAACTTTGATGGGGCACTTAAGGGGAATCCAGGCTACTTCGGGTTTGGATTTATTATTTGAGACTTCAAGGGGTGGATTTTGGAGGCTAGAGTGGTAAGAATACCACTCTATTATGGAGGCCTTTTCTCTAGTTCATGGCTTACATAGTGCATCAATTAGGCATTAAAAATTTTATTATAGAAGGGGCCTCAATTAATATTATATCTGCAGTTCAAAAATATGATTTCCTGAACTGGAAAGTTCAGTATATCCTCCAAGAAGCTTGGTTTATTCTCCATAAGTTTGATGATTTCGCAATTAAGCATTTCTTAAAAGAAGCAAATGGTATAGTAGATGCATTAGGAAACAAAGGTTGTCTCATTCGATTTAACCAAGACTAGTTCCAAGCATACATGGGCTGCCATCTCCCATTTCCTCGATGGATGCCACTTGTCCATTCTCTAACATGTGTTGATTTCTTGTAGGGGTTCTTTCTATGGTGGAGCTTCATTTTTACATTGTCCCTAACTTGGCATGCTTCTTGTATGGGGAATTTAAAGTACATACTGATGCACACAATTTTTCCAACAATAGTTAGACCATGTATGTTTGGTCGTCCTTTCATGTCTTGTTCCCTACCTATGACAACAGTCATGCATAACAAATGTCTTTTCACTACCCATGTGCTATGCTCACCATGGTTTTTGGTGCCACCTTTATTTGACAAGTGTTTATATTGGTTCCAGTAATGTAATCATTAATTTTTGGGTGGCATGCAAAATAACACAATAGGGGAGAGGAGCCATTAGGTGTGTGGGGACCTAAACATGTGATAGGTCTTAGGCGGTTAGGGGGCCGCAGGTGTCCGCCTAACCACCCAATACCTGTCGACATGTGTCCCACCACATACTCAACATTGAATAGTTAAATAATACCATTAACCAATCACACGAATTAACCATAAAGTGTATATTTTGCATTCAAAATATAAATCTTTATGTTCACACGTAAACATTTGAACCATTCACATTGATTCGAATAAATTTTTTTGAGTTTTGTCAAATAAGATCACGTGCCCAATAAAGGGACCACGATAAAAACATTAAAGTCTACATTAAACATTAAAACGATAACATATTAAGCCTAAATAAGCTGACTTGGAGGCAATACAAAATGACATGATGGCAACCCCATGCCATGTGAGCACCCATGGACACTGATGTGGCCAATCAAATGTCACGTGATGGTCATAATTTGTCCACATCCGCGTCATACCGCTTGACCCTTTCAACACCTTTCTGCATCCCTCATCCTATTTGTCTAGCTCAAACTAGGCTGATATGGTCACTTCAGTGCCATTACCAGTCATATCACCTGCATCCATCACAACGCTTGTATAAGGACATAAATTGAACAACAAAAACAATCAAATCAGACATAAATGGGGAAATATGGAGATTCAAATTCAACACAGTAGGTAAAAAAATTAAAGAACTTCAATTCAAATTCAAATTCGGTCACATAACTAAGCACTTGAAATCAACACATTCCATTCAGCGTGTGAAAGAAAGAAGCGAAGAGAAAGAAGACAGAGAAAGAGCACGTTGTAGAGGTGCAAGAAGCCACACAATTGAGGAAAAAAATACGTGTTTTGCATGTATTTTTATTGTTCACAATCAGCAAACCTCTTTTCAATTTACGTATAACGGTTTAATATATTTTGTTTTTTTAACAAACTATGACTCACTTACCAAAATGCTTACAAAAATGATTCGGCATAAGGCCAAAAAAATCATTTCTTGATTTCCCATAAGTCCGCCGACTCCAATCTGACCTGCAACCTCTGCTCGTTGCCTTTATCCTCACCTGCCTCACCCGCACCTACAACAATTGTACCACCTTCATTTTCACAAAGATATTGCTCAAGAAACCTCCACCCCTCGGCTGCTTCGGACCTCCTCGCTTCTGGGTCCTGCCCCTCTCCATCTAATGAATGGGAAGAGTGTCGTGACTTCTACTTCCACTCCTTCCCCTACTAGATAATCAAACCCAATTCTAGGAACGACCTTGTCGAGCAGAGGCTTCTGGCCACCTAACCATTCCTTACCCACTATTCCTCGCAATAACCATGCACACTTTTCAGTGTTTTTCCCAATCTCCAACCCCCATGCCAAAACCATGTAACTGACAATGTCAACATTCATGTGGTACCTGTGTTCTATTTTCAGGAAACAGTCACCAAGGAACACCTTCATTTTCGTGATAAATATTCATCCTGGTACTTAAAAACTTGCTCCAATCTCTTATCAAATATTGTACTAGCAAATGCTAGCTGTTGTCTTGAGGTGTATAGTGTAAATGTAGCTTCCATGCTTACCAGTACCTACAAAAAGGCTTCCCCTTCACTGAAAAAATACTAAAATAAACTATATTCTCAATGCACTGCTTTACCCCTATAAATAGATGTGTTGATTTGTTTTGTTTTTTTTCCTCTTCAATGCTTTATACTAATGTCGGTGAGCCAAATCTCTTCAAAGATTTTGCCTTAATTATGCACACTTCACATCTAAATAAGCAACCACCACCTCATATTCCATACATTAATGAGCTTTTGTTGTTTTAGTATGCACCTGCCACCTCACATTCCCTACATTAATGCACAGTTCACTATCCTGACATATCTACTTGACATTATTTGTCCTAGGGGAGAGGACCCATAATGTGTACACCCCATGTTTGTGGTGTCCGCATAAGTATACATATGTATATACATGCTATCAAATATATATATATATATATAACCCCATCTTCGTGATTTCCACATATACATATGTATATACATGCTCTCAAATATACATATTTGACAGTGTGTGTATATATATATACACACTATCCAAGATATATATTCCACATGCAATACTTATACACTCAACTATGTATTTTTGAAGGTCTAAATATATAATCCCAATTCATTAAACTTAACTTTATAGTACCCAAATCAACTTTAAAGAAGCCAATTAAAAATGCACAATTGAACACAGACAAAAGTGTAGATGAATGAAAATGAACATAGAGCCATGCAAATGACTGACTTCATGTTGATTCGAACACAACACTGACTCAAGTGGACATACATGAAATCATGACTCAATTTAGTGTACATGGCCAATTTGAACTCAACATTGAATCGTATTTAGAAATTGTAAATACAAGAATTTAGAAATTGACTATTTAAAATGAATCATATTTAGACAGTGACTATTTGAAATGAATTTGACAATTGTATTTACAGTGATTGTCTGTCTCTTTTTTACACCAACATTTCTGATCACACTCTGTGAGCCATCATCCTGCATAAGTAGAGAGCCCAGAGATGTACAAATTAAATTCCCCAGTTGACACTCTCCTTCATCCTGATGGTGGATCACAGGGTGTGATCCAAAACGTTGATGCAAATTCTAGGTGTATCAAATCCTATATGGTGACATGTTATATTCAAATGTGTTCAACTATCAAGCGACATGGTATATTTGTAATGTATACCATGATGCAGATGACTATAGAGAAGTTGGGATGATACATTCCAGGCATCGGACATGGATACGGTTGAGCATGGATGTCTCAAAAAGAGATGAACGCTATCAAATTGCTCAAAATTATTAATACACATCACACACTAACAACTCAAGGTGTCATTGCAACCCTCACTCCAAATGTTGCAGATTATGACATTACAACTTACCTCCATGAATATTTTGATCCCTTCTTGCACTCGCCTATTCCACCCACTGAATGTCCAATTCAAATCCCTTATCCACACATTCATGCACAACAAGAATGGATTGTGAAATATTCTCATATTGTTGACCAACTCTTTCTCTATCCAAACCCCTGTGATGATCATCTCTTTCCCACCCGATCATCTTCCTATTCTAAATTATTCAAGGTGAATCTGGAATCATGGCAAACCAACTATCTGAATAGGATTTTTCTTAAAAACTATGGACCACAAGTTTGTCAAATCTCCGCTACTCTGTCATGGCAATAAACGCTTCGAAGAGTAGTCAATGAACAAAATCATGAATTTTTACCAAAGTATACATTCAACCTCATCATGGACAAAGCGGGTTGCATTCTACTCTGCCTTTCCGACTATACAATCAACTAATTCTTTGGAAGGAAGCCATTTCAGCTACACCACCACATCTATTTGACTCAGAAGGTTTCGACCACAAATCAATGCCAGACTAAGTATGCGCATGTACCTCTAAACCCCTGTTGTATAAGTTTCCAATAAATAATACATTTCCACACACATATGCCTATAAAAGACATCATTTCACATAGGGAACCATACTTCTATTGTTCAAGCATTACTGTTATCTTACACTATATTGTCATCAACTCCTTACTTGCACAACGGTGCCATGTCAAGCATCAAAGTTAATATTGTTCAACATGCTTCAACTTACAACATCACCTGGTTAGTTGGTTCCATCTCAGTGTAACCCATGTTATAATGTATATATGTTTGCAAGTTACATTTTAAATTACAAAAAATTTCCATACATATTGTTCAATTCATATTGATCTATATATTTGTCATGGAATTACAACTAACTTATAATTTATTACTATTCTTGCAGATGAGGAAGGAAAACAAAATGACTAGTTGTGGTGCAAAGAAGAGAGCATCAACAAGGTTGCCATCACATAAAAGAGGTGTGAAGATCCCAGTTCAGCCACAGACCCTACCTCTTAATGTGGCTGAAGCAAAGTCTATACCTCATCACCAGATGATCAGGAACCAAAACGTGTCTCGTTGCCCAGAGTGGACGTTTCTGCTCCTTCAATTGGAAGGAATTTTACAAGGCCACAAAATTTGTGGTTGGCTTCAGCCATGGAGGGTGCAATCCATGATGTAGAGGAAAATGACATGTCTGTTAGGGGAGCATCAAAGAAGTGGGAAATCCCAGCTATAACAATGACAAAATGGTTGGGTGGACTAACAACAACATCGAAGAAAGGTCCCCCAACTATCTTCATTGTTGAAGAGGAATAAGAGATTGTTGAGTGGTGCCAATAGATGGTAGCAGTTGGTCATGGCCTCAAGATCCTGAACTTGAAGGCAGTTGTGGTGCAAATTTGTGAGGGTAGACCCAACCCTTTCAAGGATGGCATGCCTAGGAAGTCATGGTGGGCTGGTTTTAAAGCCCGACATCCTGCCGTCACCCTGTGGACAATTGTAGGCCTTGATAAAGACAAGGCACTTACTCTGAGACCTGTCATTGTTGTTTCTTTCTACGAGAGATTATCAAAGGCCTATGTAGCAAATCCATATATGGTCCTCATTAGATTTGGAACTGTGATGAAACTGGAGTTATTGCAGGCATGAATGGTGCTACGAGGGTGCTCACTAGGAGAGGAAGTCGCAATGTCTCATACATAATCTCAACTTGAGATGGGAATGGATTAAGATTTTTTGTTGCATGAATACTTCCCGACAAAGCATCCCAGGATTCTACTTGTTCAAAGGGAAGAAGCACTTACAGAATTACATTGCCAAATGCAAGTTGGGTGCTTGCATGGTAGAATAGAAACACACATGGATGACAAAGGAACTATTCTTTTATTGGTTGTACCACTTTGTACGATCTGTTCTAGGGGGTGTATCACCCACCAATGGGCACTTGCTTATATTTGATGGTCATGGCAGCCATGTTGTAGTGACAACCATCCAAGAGGTAAAAATGTTGGGTATAGACTTGCTCACATTCTTGGCTCACACCTCTCACTGACTACAGCTACTTGATGTGATTTTCTTCTCTCTATTTAAAAAATCCTTCAAAAAAGAAAGAGTTGCGTGGTTGGCAAGGTTTCCAAATGTGGAGATCAAGAGGGCAGAACTAGCAAAAATAGGAAGCAAGTTCTTGAATAAGGCATTGACAGTTTCTAACATCGTAGAATGCTTTAGAAAGACATGGATATGGCCCATCAATCCTGATGCCCTCATGGATGATGTGCAGTTGAGCACCACATTTAACATTCAAAATGGTGAGGATGTTTTGGTTATACTAAATATGTTGAGCCTATCTGGTGTTGATGTTTCAAGTGAAGCTATTGCAGAAAACATCGTTGAAAGAGTGACTGACAGTGTTGAAGACAGTCTTTCTCTTCCATCACAACGAATAGCACCGACATGGGTGGCCAATGAGGCAATGGTTTTAGGAGTTGACTTGGAAGGAGAACATCAAGACTCCACATTCACTTTCCCTTCACCACCTGCAACTACCATGGATGATGTGGTGCATTACTATGTCAATTGTGGCATATTAGATAGCCAAGCTCATGCATAATTGACACAACAAGACACAACACAAGTTGGTAGTGATGAAGATGAGAGCTTGTTATCCCAAGTAAGTGAGACGGTCCCCTCTCAATAGGAAATATGATTGTCAAGATTTTGAAAGCTGCCTGTTCACATCGTCAACAAGATGAAAGGGAAGGTGTTAAGGATGGGTTGTGGTTGAGTTATAATTCACAGTTGATTACATCTAATGAGTTCATGGAATAGTTAATGGTTCAAGAGGTGAAGAATATGGAAGTGGGGGAGACCAGAGAAAGAAAGAAAGAAAGAAAGAGCAGGCCAAAGAGAAAAAGGCAGCAAGCATATTGGCAAAGCAGAAGAAGGAATTGGAAAAAAAAAGGAGATATTGTGTAAGGAAAAGGAAAGGTTGAAAGAGATAGAGAAGAAGGAGAAGGAGGAATGACATAAATGAGAGAAGGATTTAAAGGAGCACGAGGAAGAGGAAAGGGCCATCGACGAGAAGAGAATGATTTTGGCAAGAAAGAGGATGCTAAATAGTCCATGGAGTCGATCAAGTCCGTTGCCAGAACGACATCCCATAATGCAGGACATGCTGAACACAATGATCCACCTTTCGAACACCTTCAATTTGTCAACCAACTTCCTCCCCCCCTACTATTCCTTCAACTCACATGCAAGGGGTTGTCGACAGCCCTAGGTATTTTCTCTCACCTTTAATTTTTCAGCCAACTTCCCCACCCGTGACCTTTTCTATTCCTTTAACACACATGGTAGTGGTTGTCGATACCCCTGGTTATAGCAACCTAGTACAAGGTGATGAGAACATGGCACCTATTGTAGGCTCAGGGGTACCACCTGAAGTTAGAAGAAGTTCATTTCCCCCTTGGATGAACTAACATCTACATGAACATATGTAATTTTTTTGTGACTTTTCTAATTTATCAAGTCAAACCAGAACTACAAAAATGTCTTTTCAAGAAATGGATTTGTCATGATTTTTATTTTGAATTATGCTCATATGGTATTTTTTTGTATGTCGATGCAATACAAAACAAGTAATGGGATGATTGAGGAAGTCGTGGAGTAGTACATGATTGTAGTTTCCAATTATGTGCATACTTATTTTATATAGATGTTATGCAATTGTCCACATGTAATGGGATGAGTGATCAACTCATCAATAACTACTTGTTTTATGTATCCATTTAGGTGCATTTTGTTTGTTTTATATGTACATGCAATTAAAAACATATAATTGGATGAATGAGAAAAGATGATTGAGGATGTTGTGAACATGATCATGCTTGTAGTTTCCAATTATGTGCATACCTCTTTTATGTAGATGTCGTTGCAATTTAGTACATGTAATGGGATGATTGAGCATAGATGTCAACAACTACATGTTTTATGTTTCCAATTATGTACATGAAAGACAAACAAGCAAAGATGACAATTTTATATGTCAATGCAATTGAGAAAATGTTATGGGATGAAGAGCAAATATTGACAAGTACCATTGAGTTGGCAACCCAAAATCAAAATTTGACATGCCACCAATGATTTTTTCCATATCAACGTTGAGTTGTCATCCAAGTCACCAAAAAATGCCACTTTAGACCCTTGACCTGAACGAGAGCATGCCCAACCCCAAAACCTGCCACACTTTTCATTTGCATCGAACAAGTTGGCCTTGTGGCAACCAATCACTTGCACACCTTATCGACCATCTACTATGCCCAATACTTGTGCCCCCACATTCAAATTCCAACTGTAGAGGCATTAACTATGCATAACCTCTCCTTACTTGCACCTCCATAATCAACTACAACAAGGACACAACCATTTGAAAACCTTTATACTTGAGAATTGTGTTGCACAAACCATTCAATATGAATGTGAAAGTGCAACATAAATCACGAGATAAAGATTTTAAATTACAACACATCCTCATTGTTTACAATTATGAGGATGGCATGTCCTCATCCAGTGACTTAATGTAGTTGTTCCAATTGTTGAGACCTTGGCCTAGTCATCACATTACATGTGAATTGGATTGAATGTAATAGAAGAATCCTCTAAAAAACTAGTTTGTGGACCTTTCAAGTTCGGTTGTGCTACTTATACATGTGTTTTGATTACTGCTACTTCTACCCTCCTAAACAATATGGACTACAAATATATACATACACACATGTATATACATATATGCATATACATGTACATACATATATGCATATACATGTCTATACATATATGCATATACATGTACATACGTTTATGCATATACATGTACATACATATATGCATATACATGTACAAACATACAAACATGTATGCATATACATCTACTCTAATATTGTGGCATCCTGATTTATATGCACGAGTGGTTAATGTGCCATATTTCACATTTTTCAGTTTTATTGTCAAATAAATTTTAATTGGGGCAGCCAACTCAGTAGTCTACGTGGGCGGGTTGAAAAGGTCTATGGGTCCACTTTGTGTGCCATGTGGACCCCCAAAGTTAGGGTGTGCACATCCTAGATCCTCTCCCCTACTCACCTCTGAAAACATCTACATATACACATGTACATATGTGCATGCACATCAAATTAAATATGTGCATGCACATATTTACATATGTTCATGCACATCCATGCACATATGTAGTTGCCCTGGATTTAGATATGTGAATGCACATCTATGCACATATGTGCATGTACATATTTCCATGTACAAGTACATACATAATTCACATCCATGTACATACATATATACATGTACATGTATGTACATATATGCATGTACATGTACATACTTATAGGTAGATACTTGATTTATACTAACACATGTTTAAGGATTCAAGGATTCCTAATAACTAATTGTGTACATGGACATACATAATGTATTCAATGAACTTCACAACTATAAATGAAATATGGCAAGCATTTGTAAAAGTATGATAAATGTAAAGTGATTGAAACAAATTAGAATGTAAACACTTAGACAATGAACACAATGCAGAGGTGCTATGAAAATTACTTTAACAGTGAACCGTAAGCCATAAACCCTTTAATAGTAAAAGTGAAATTGCAACCCTAAATGAAGTGAATCCCAAAATCAAGTCAACTTTGAAACCCATAAAACACATTGTAAATTAAAAGTGAGAAGTTGAAGCTACATATGCATTAATAGTGAAGAATTATAATTGAAACCCAATGAGTATGTAAAAGTGTTCACATTGATTTAAACCTAGTTGACAACGAACACAATGACTTATTGATTTATACCCTATGGAAATGTTCTATTTAGAAAAGTGAAGATGTAAGCCGCATGAGAATGAACACAATACCCTGCGAAATATAAGATAATGAATGAAGTGAATCCAATAATCAAGTGAAGCTGGAAACCATCTTACACATTAGACAATAAAAGTGAAAATGTGAACCCTATACATGAACAATTCAACATTAAAATTGAAACCGAAGGAACACAATGAATCATGGAATTAACCCCTTAGAAAATGGAAGATTTAAAAGTGAATTTGAAAGCCAACATTGAAACATTGATTTATACACCATTGCAATACTGTTTTTAGAATAGTGAAGATGTAAACAGTATGAGAATGAACACAATGTAGATGTGCAATCCGAATCACTTTAACAATGAACCCTAAAACAATGAAGTGAATCCTATAATGAATGAGGTGAATCCCATATTGAATGAAGTGAATCCAATAATCAAGTCAAGTTGGAAACCATCAAACACATTGTACAATAAAAGTGAAAATGTGAACCTTATACATTAACAGTTCGATATTGAAATTGAAACCAAAGGAGCTGATTCAAAGTGGTCACATTGATTTAAATCCTTTGACAAGGAACACAATGGAGCATGGAATTAACCCCTTCTAAAATGGAAGATTTAAAAGTGAATTTTAAAGCCAACATTGAAACCTGAAAACCCAATTTACAATAAAACTAAAAATGTGAACCCTTTTACATTAACGGTGAAACACTGAAAAGTCATCAAACCCTTTTGACAATAAATGTGAATTTTAAAGCCAAAATTGAAACCTGGAAACCCAATTTACAATAAAACTGAAAAATGTGAACCCTTTTACATTAACAGTGAAACATAGAAAAGCCGTGAAACCCTTTTGACAATAAATGTGAATTTTAAAGCCAACATTGAAACCTGGAAGCCCAATTTACAATAAAACTGAAAAATGTGAACCCTTTTACATTAACAGTGAAACACTGAAAAACTGTCAAACCCTTTTGATAGTAAATGTGAATTTTAAAGCCAACATTGAAACTTGGAAACCCAATTTACAGTAAAAATGAAAATGTGAACCCTTTTACATTAACAATGAAACACTGAAAAAGCCGTCAAACCCTTTTGACAATAAATGTGAATTTGAAACCCTAATTCTAGTGAATATGTAAAAGCAATGAGCATTTAAACCCACAAACCCATTATACAATAACAATGATCCATTTAAATTGAAACCCCCTTTGTCATTAAATGTAAAATTAATAGCCTAAATATAGTGAATCCGTAAATGAAATGAACATTTAAACCCACAAACCCATTATACATTAACAATCAACCAAAAGAATTGAAACAATTGAACCCTTGAAACATTAATGGTAAAATTCAAAACCATTAAACCTTTAAACCACAGTGATGTTGCAAGTTGATGCCAAAGCTCCCAATAGATTCATTGTTCAATGAAATGAGCCAAAATTTTAGTCACACAACACCATTAAAATTACAGTAATACTAGAACAGAGGAGTATGATTCCCTTTTGTATGTAATTGTGTTTATGAACATAGAAGGCTGTGTTCAAAAAACACAAAAAGCAACCATAAAAATTTCTTGAAGAATGCCAAACATTTAAAAACCAAAAAATTTATGAAGAATGCCAAACAGTTAAAACAATTTTTTAAATGATCAAGAGGACAAATGTCGAAAGAAAACAATACAAAACATTGCAAATTCGTGAGCCTTAATGGGGAAAATTCCTCACCAGGGTTGAAGGGGAAATGAGTCGATTCAACATCTGCAAGTAGATCCTTGCCATCCTCATCGTTTGATTCTGTATCTACAAAGTGGAGGTAGCAAGGGAGTAACATAACAAAAAATAGAGCCGAACATGGAAATATAACCCTAGAAAATCAGAAAAAAAAAAAAAAAAAAATCCTACGAAATAGGGTATGCACTAAGACGTTACCTAGTTTTGAGTGCGCACGTTCTCATCCAAATCTAAGTTGAAGGCGTTCCATGGCAAGAAGGTTGTGGCAGCAGACAAAACCACCAACGAAGCTTCAGCGGGAAGGAAATGAACAAGCTTCGAGACAATGTACGAGGGGTCGAGCGCAATAAAGGCCAAACACTTCAAAAAATGTGACCGAGCAAAGACAGTAAAGGCGAGGTGACCATAGTTAATGTGAGTGCAATTGGAATTTGAATGTGGTGGTGGGAGAATTGGGCAGAGTAGATGGTTAGTAAGGTGGGCAAGTGAGTGATCGCCACGCGGCCAACCCATTCGATGCAAACGGAAAGTGTGGCATGTTTTGGGGGTAGGCCCACTTAGGTTCCAGTCGACGATCCAAAGTAGCATTTTTTTTACCACTTGGATGACAACTCAACGTTGACATATCAAAAATCATCGGTGGCATGTCAACTTTCGATTTTGGGTTGCCAACTCAGTAGTCTACATGGGCGATTTAAAAACTTGGTCTCTAGGTGCACGTGGCATGCCACGTCGACTCCCGAAGTTAGGGTGCACACATTATGGCTCCTCTCCCCTACTGTTTCTTTCTACTTTAGAGCTAGCAATACGTGGAAATTTGACTACGGATGGCTATGCCTAGACGAACTAATTAATGTGCTTTCTTTCTATAACATTTTTCTTTGTACACGTAAAATTAGTGATTTTCTTTGTTTTTTTATTGATATATTGTTTTCCATCTTTATTATTCGTTTATGTTATATTTTATTAAATTAATAATTTTGAAAGATATTTTTTTATAATATTAAAACACAAAATATTATGTTTTGTGTATTAAAATATGATAAATAATATTAAAAAGAAAAAATATCAAATATAAGAATAAAATATATAAATATAAAATAAAATAAATAGACATAATTGCATTTCATATATATTAAATATGATTAACAATATTTTAAAATATAAATATAATAGAAATGATCAAACAAAAAACAAAATATAAAATAAATTAAATACATTATTTTATTTTATTTTCTCAACAATAAAAATAAATATATCTTATAAATTAAATAATTTTTATTTTAAAATATAAAAACATAAAAAAATTAAAATATATATCAATACTTACAAAATGAAAGTTAAAAACTCACATTTCTCACTATTTTTAAGATGGATTTAAAATATCTATTTGGTTTGTGTTCTTAAAAGCACATTTTTTATGAGTATGAATGATTAAGGATAAAGCATTGAAACTAATTGGATGATCACTCATTCTAATACTACTAACATCAAAATTTTAAAATATATATTTATAACTACAAAATGAAATTATTAAAATATAATATAAATATATGATATTTATTATATTTTTCAAAATAATTTTTTTAAAAATATATGAAAATAATGAATGGTGATTTCTTTACAATGCTTGAGTTACAACCCAAGAGACCAAAATATGAACCACAAAAAATTTTGAGATTTCATAGAGCTTGTCTCGTCCTGCAAATGGAGAACATCAATTCTATTCTTGCAAATGATTCCGACTTCAAATTAGTAGTATTTATCCTACTATTTAATTTTTTCAAGAATATTGTTATCATGTATTGACCCTAACTTAATCTTTTAAATCTCTTTATGTCCCTTTCTCCTCTCTTCATATCTCCCTCTCGTTCTCTACTCCATCTACATATCTCTATTTTCCTCTCTAACTATTGGCGGGAACTTGACACATTGCATCCCTTGTTAACTTGACACTGATATCATTAGAAATATAGCACATAAATATGTTCCCAACAATCCTAGCAAGAAAACTTATATAATACAATTATTAAAATGTATGAGAAATTTATAAATAAACTTTCAAAATTAAAAAATACTATAGATTTAGAATCTATTTAAAAATATAAAAAATCATTAGTTTATTTCATCTTTAAATTTTTAATAGTAGTTGTTATGGGTGATAGAAGGTGAATTTTTTATTAATAATATGATTTCAATGTCACACTTTGGCCAAAGCATAGGACTCACTATTGTGGGATCACATCCCCCTTCTTATTTGTGTTTCTCGTTCATTTTTTTCATCCCCACATGCCCTCTTAAGGTGGCAATATATCCCTAACTATCATGTGTCACTTAGGGCATTCTTATGCACTCATTGTTTGTCTTCTTCTACTTTCCTTGAAAAGTTATGCCTTCTTTTAGTTGCAAAGCTCTTTCAAAGAGGGCAAAATGTAGATAATCTAATATCATAATTAATCCATATATTACATCACATTCCATTAGCTAATTAACTCTTATTAATTATTTAACTAATTTATAATTACACCTTGTTAATTAATTCATTATACTATACTAATTAATTACGTTTATTTCAACCCCACTAGCATTCCCTTCTATAATTGAATGCCTAATTTCTTATAGTACAGTCGCTTGATTGATGTGTGTGAAATTAATTTATCACCCCATGCACATGAGCCTAGGTTAATTTCACTAACATTGGCAATTAATATCGATGAATTCTACAGAGGTAGTGGAGGATGCATTTATGGAAAGTTTGGTGTTGGTGTAAATAATTATTCATCATGGATATTATTACACTTTACTTAAGTTAACTTAGGATAATGCATCTCATCGTAGTTTGGATATGAGACACTTAGGGAAGTGTGCACATAGGAATGTAGCTTGTAGGAGAAATTCCACATTTTGTGGTCTTATCTTGCTGTTACACTCCACATTCGGTGGGTCATCCACCTCTTGTGGAATATTATATTATTTCTCCTACCTACCCCTACTTTTTCTTACCTACCCTTGTTTCTCATTGAGCCACATGTCATGATTGTTTTCTCACATATCCATATGGCCTTGTCTATATAAGCAGACCCATATTCATTCTATTGGTTAATCCAGTTGACCATTTTCATATTGATGAGAATACAATTTGTTCTTGTCATACTTTTGTCTCTCTTTTATGCTTTTCATTGTGCCCTTGGTCTTGGCAAAATCTCACATGGTATCAGAGCCATTGGGGCTTCATTAATTGGTTTTGGGAGACATCTTGGTAAGCTTCAATTTTTGGATCTGAGGTATTGCACATTTTGGAGGCATCCTAGAGCATTTTTTACCTCTCCATTGCGTTCGGAAGGCCGTTTCCATAAAAATGAATATAAATTCAACCTATTGTGGCGAAAGTCAGATTTTGGGTGTGTAGAAAATTTTTGCCCAATTTGGGTGGTATGGTACGGATTTTTCAAGATTTTTTTTAATTTTTATTTTTCAAATTTCTGAAAAAAATATATATCTCTTTCACAGAAGAAAAATTTCGGATTTTTTTTAAAGGGGGAAAGTTTTTTTTGAAAAAAATAAAAAAAATAAAACAAATTTTTGGGGGTCTACAGACCCCCCCCCCGTGACCCCCGCCATATTCCCTCGATCGTCGTCCTTGTCCATCGCGTCCTCTACGCACTCCCGACCACCCTTCACTTTCACCGGCGACCAGTGATTTCCCGGCAGCTTGCACTCACCGGACCTCCCACCGATGTCGACGTCGCTGCTCTGGCCCTGTGGACACCTGCAGCTCTGGTCTCGCCTGCGCTTCGCTGTTGTCGGCCACCTCAAGCCCGCCTCACGCCTACTGGGTGCTCCACTTCATCAGTCGTTTAGCTTTGTCGGTCCTCACCAGTCCCATCGGCCCCACTGCAGTAGCCTCCCATTGGCTCCGGCTCTAGCCATTGGTCACTGGCTCTAGCCACCGGCCAACCGGGCCCTGTCAGCATTTACCTCAGCATACCACACCCACCACGTGGCAAGAGGCCACTGGCTCATGGAAAATGTTCTGACACATCATCCGCTCAGTCAATGCCATGTCAGCATTTTTCATACGGTCAACCAGGGGGTGCGACGGCCATTTGACGGTCATACAACCATCAAATTTAACATAGTGTTTTGTTGATGTCATCCTGCATCAGCATTTTTTGAAAATTTTAGACCCCTCTTCATTGAGTAGTTTAGTTTTTTGGGTCAACTTTGGAGGCTCATAACTTGCTCAATTTGGCTCCTTTTTGGGTGCAATTTTTTTTATTTGGGATAATTTTTTGTGCTCTCCGCAGTGGTGTGGTTATTTTTTGATTTTAGCACACATATTTTTCAAAATTTTTGGATTCTCTCAGCTGTACCTATCCAATCCTTAATTTTTCAACTTCAAAGGCTTCGTTTGGGTTCATACAACCTCCTTTTTCAGGTGTCATTTTTTTTGGAAATTGCATGATTTTTTGTCTACTCTCCTAATCTATGATCAGGTTTTAGAGATTTTGAGGGGATATTGTACTTTCAGATATTGGTCCTTTTTGGCCTACTTGGCACTTGTAATTTGTTTGGATCTTAGTTTAGAACTCTTGCAATATCATTTTGAGTCTCCTTTAGCCTCATTGAGGTAGTTGTAAAGTTGAAACTAGAGGTCCACTTTGCTATTTTTTGCAAGTGGCCCATTGTACACACACTAAGTATAAAGTGCCAAATCATCATTTTTTTTTTTTTGGGGGGGGGGGGGTTCTTTGATTGGGTGAATTTGGGGGGGTGTCTTGTGTGATTGTGCCTCTATTTCCTTGTGCTCTTTCATTTTTTGTTGCTATGAGTCCTCATAAATTTCCACCTTTAACTCCACATAATTATGCATCTTGGAAAATTAAAACATGGAGCAAATTAATGGAAAAATGACTCACGCATTACATAGATGGAACAATAGCAGCACCACCTGATCCTAAGGTTGATCCTAATGCTCATTTAGAATGGCTCACTAAAAATTGCATGGCTCTTGGAACTTTGCATAAGTATGTATCAAATGACCTCATTTTTCACATTGAGAAGTGTTCTACAATCAAAGAGGCTTGGGAAATGTTTCAGAAATTATATGGTCAAGTTGATGAAATCAGAGATTACAAGATTGACAATGATCTCACCAACTTGGATCCCAAGAGTTTTGATACAATGCAAGATTATGTCACCAAAGTAAATGAGCTTAGAGCTAAGCTTAAGGATTGTGGAATTGACAAAAAGGATGCTCAGTTGATATTCAACTTGTTGGACAAGATTGCACTTGAATATGCAAAATTTGTTTCTAGATTCCAAACTCATCGTTTGACAGTGGGGAGTTCCTACACTATGCCTTCATTTGATGCTTTCACAAAAATGTTGATATTGGAACAATCTAAGTTTTTGAACATGGGGCTTCTCAAGTCTTCAAAGTCCAAGGATTTGGTGGCTAATCAAGGGAGTCAAGGGAAAGATTCCAACAAGAAGAAGAACCAAACTAAGTCAAAGCCACAACAGGAAAAAGGACAATCATCCTCTCCATCACAAGGTGATTTGTCATCCTCTTCCAAGAAGGGGAATCCATCTAAGAAGGATAAACCAACTTGTGCTTATTGCAAGAAGTATGGTCATGATGAGCATCAATGCCACACCAAGCAAGTTGATGAGTTGACAAATCTTCTTAAGAAGAACAACATCAATTTGCCATCTAGCTACAACAAGAAGGATTCATCTCCTTCCTTTTCCTCACAATCTAAGGGAAAAGGGCAAGCATTTGTAGCTACAACAGGTTCTTCATAGCAGTGGATACTTGACTCGGGTGCCTCTTATCACATGGGTTCTACAAAGGAGTAGTTTTCTTCATTAGAGCCATCAAAGGTACCTCACATTTACATAGGTGATGATACACAAGTTGAGGTTGAAGGGAAAGGTTCAGATGACATGGATGATGGAACATTTGAGAATGTTCTATATGTTCCTAACTTGTCTACCAATCTTCTCTCTATCTACCAAATCACTCACTATGCGAATGGGAAAAAAGTTGAGTTTACACCTGATTCAGTTGTGGTAAAGGAACTTGATAATGATGCCTTGGTAGCAGTGGGACAAGTCAATGACAACTCAAGGTTTTATTCATTCTACCACTTTCTGCCAAGTTCTCCTTCTAGGGCCTTGCTTACTCATTCAAATTCATAAAGTAAGCTATGGCATGAGCGGTTTGGTCACCTCAACTACTGCTATCTTTAGCATCTCAGCACTAAAGACATGGTCATAGGTCTACCTCGAATGAGCTTTTCAGAGGGTGTTTGTTCAGGGTGTTCCATGGGCAAGAATTCCAAAGAGAAGTTTGATAAGGGGAAAGCTTGGAGAGCTTTGGAATTTCTTCAACTTGTTCACAACGATGTAGCAGGGCCATTTCCATCACCTTCATTTAGTAAGGCTCACTATGTTCTCATCTTCATTGATGACTACTCTCGGTTCACTTGGGTCTACTTTGTTATTCATAAGAGTGAAGTGTTTGACATATTTCTAGACTTCAAGGCTCATGTGGAGAAGCAATTAGGGAAAGTGGTCAAGATTCTTCACACGGATAATGAAAGGGAATATGTGAACAAAGACTTGAGGATTTTTGTACATTTGAGGGGATTTATCTTCAGCATTTTGTTGCTTACACTCCACAGCAGAACGAAGTTACAGAGCGCAAGAATAGAACTCACAAAGAAATGGCTAGTTGTATGATACATGCACGTTCTCTTGATCCCGCCTTTTGGGAGAGGCTATCAGTTGTGCCACACACATCCAAAATCAGGTTCCTCACAAGGCTTTGACAGGTATTACTACTTTTGAGGCTTGGGCTGGCAGGAAACTGATTGTGAGACATTTTAGAGTCTTTGGGTGTCCAGCATGGGCTCGCATTCCTCCACAAAAACACAAGGCATTGGAACCTCAGAGTAGACCTTGTCTTTTTGTTGGATATCCTGAGGGTGTTAAGGCATATCTGCTGATGGATCCTGTGACACATGAGGTGTTTATTGAGAGGAGCATTCATTTTGAGGAAAGCTCTCCTAGCTTAGCCTCTCTACCTCCTCCACCTTCCTCCATTGTGGATAGTGATGCTAGTGATTCAGATGATGAGACTCCTTCAACTCTGACTCATAGGGTTACACCTCTATAGGGTCCACTTGCAGTTGAGGAGCCTCGTTCTTCAGCTCCACCTCGACCTCTTTGGGCTTGACAAACATTTGACTCAATGGATTCTCTTGTTGGGGATCCTTCAGATACACAGAGGACTCAATCACAACATCAAGACCTTCTACATGCATACATTTTTATCACTTTTGATCCACAAACATTTTAGGAAGCATCAGGGGTTCTTGAGTGGGACCAAGCTATGGAGGATGAGTATAGTTCCTTGATGAGGAACAACACATGGGAGTTAGTCCCTCTCCCTAAGGGGAGAAAGATGGTTCGATGTAAGTGGATCTATCAGACCAAGTTCATAGCGGATGATGGTGTGGATAAGTATAAGGATCACGTTATTGCGAAAGGTTTCTCTTAGGTTCTAGGTGTTGACTATACTAAGACCTTTGCACCCGTAGCCAAGATGAACTCCATTCGCTTGACACTTTCTATTGCCACAACTCATGGTTGGGTTGTACATCAGATGGATGTGAAGAGTGCTTTTATTCATGGGGATCTTGATGAGGAGATTTATATGGAGCAACCACTAGTTTCATCCAGGATTCTTCCTTGGTTTGCAGACTAAGGAAATCTCTCTATGGCCTTAAGCAAGCCCCCAGAGCTTGGTACACCAAGATGGATTCCTTTCTTCTCTCTGTAGGGCTCACTAGGTGTCATTCTAATCCGAATGTCTACATTTTATGATAGGATGACTCACACTCGATACTTGTGCTCTATGTTGATGACTTGATCATTATAGGGAGCACCGCATCCATCATTACCAGTGTCAAATCTGCTTTGCATGACAAATTTCCTATGACTGACTTGGGTGTTTTGCACTACTTTCTTGGGATAGAGATTTCACAGTCATCTTTTGGGATTACTCTTTCACAGCCCAAGTATGCTCTTGATCTAATTTCACACTTTCATATGGCTGATTGTAAGCATACACTGACTCCCTTTCTTTCAGGAGTCAAGCTTGAGGCTAGGTTCTCTTCTCCACCTGTTGATGCCACATTGTATCGTTAGCTTGTGGGTAGTCTCATCTACTTGACTCACACATGCCCTGATATTTCATTTGCAATTGGCATGGTTTCCCACTTCATGCAGGAATCACTTGAGCTTCATTGGAAAGCCACCAAATGCATCCTTCATTACATCCAGGATAGACATCATTATGGGATTTACTATGCAACAAGCATAGGACTTCACTTGGTTGGTTACACAAACTCCAATTGGGTTGGCGATCTTGATGATCGTAAGTCTAATTCAGGTTACAGCTTCCATCTTGGTTCGAGCCCCATTTGTTGGCAGAGCAAAAAGCAGCATGCTATTTCTCTCTCTTCGACTGAGGTTGAGTATCAAGGGGTTGTTAATGCAACAACTGAGACCATTTGGCTTCATCAGATTCTCACAGAGTTTGGGTTCACCACTCCATGACCGATAGTTCTACATTGTGACAATAAGAGTGCTATTGCAATCTTGAAGAACTTGGTCTAGCATCAATGGACCAAACACATTGAGATCCATATGCACTACATCCAAGAGTTGATTCAAGAGCAAGTCATTGATTTGCAGTATTGTCCTACAACGGAGCAGGTTGCAAACATATTCAACAAACCTTTCACCGAGAGTAAGTTCCAATAGTTATGAGCTCTCTTGGGGGTGTGGGATGCCTCATTCAGAGGGGTCAGCTGACTTTTCCTTCCTCTCTTATGGGGGGGACTTTTTCCTCTTTGAGGTTTTGTCCTTCTTTGAGAGTCTTTTGTACATTTTTCTCTCTTTTGGGGGGGAGTTTTTTCCCACTAGGTTTTCTCCCTTTATCTTTTTGTGAGAGATTATATTGCATAGGTTTGCTTGCATTTGCATATTGTACATGGGTACCTATCTGGCCTAGTAGATGGGACCCATCTTGCATTATTGACTTGAGTCTTCATTCCCCTAAGTTGCAATTAAGGGGGGGTGTTGGTGTAAATAATTATTCATCATGGATATTATTACACTTTAATTAAGTTAACTTAGGATAATGCATCTCATCATAGTCTGGATATGAGACACTTAGGGAAGTGTGCACATAGGGATGTAGCTTGTAGGAGAAATTTCACCTTTTGTGGTCTTATCTTACTGTTACACTCTACATGCGGTGGGTCATCCACCTCTTGTGGAATATTATATTATTTCTCCTAGCTACCCCTACTTTTTCTTGCCTACCCTTGTTTCTCATTGAGCCACATGTCATGATTGTGTGCTCACATATCCATATGGCCTTGCCTATATAAGTAGGCCCATATTTGTTGTATTGGTTAATCTAGTTGATCATTTGCATATTGATGAGAATATAGAATGTTCTTGTTATACTTTTGTCTCTCTTTTATGATTTTTATTGTGCCCTTGGTCTTGGCAAAATCTCACATTTGGGAATGTATGCCTAGTTAGTGTGGATGTTTAGAGATTGCTAGAAGTCAAGAGAGTGGATTTGTGTTAGAGATAAGCAGTTTTGCAAGTGGCGGACAATATGGAGGCTAGTTTCACACTTAAATCCAATAAATTGATGTTGGCTTTTTGGGGCATGATCCTAAAGAAAAGATTGATGACCATGTTTAAGTCTAGGGAGCCCTTGTTCCTAGAAGCCATGAAGCTGGTACTAGGAGAGGAGGTGGTGGTTATAGGCCATAGGTATTGATCAAGGGTGGATGTATATTCACTCATTATGGCTTGGGGGTTAGAAATGGGTACCCCATGTGAGGAGGTTAGGAAATTTATGCAAGCAATTGTGTCAGATGATTACCTACTTAACCTGGAATCTCTATTAGAGTGGGCAGTGTTAGGCTGGGGCTTTGACATCTTGGAAGGGATTCTAGTGGAGTAGACAAAACTCCAAAATAGATGCATGAACATCCCCTATCTCAAGAGGAGAGAACAAGTGAAGGCTCAGATCAGGGAAACGATGACGCTTGGTTGGGAGGATTTAAAGATTTATGTTCAAATCTTGGAACTAAAGGAGATTATCTAACAGGCATGAGGGGAAGAAGGGGAGGTTGAGAGTAACAGACGGAGGTTGAGACTGAGAACCGGAAGTATGTCCAGGGTCTTGGCAATGAGAGATGCATCTCTAGTAATAGCTCAGAATGAAGGTGGAGATGCGATGAAGGACATAGGTAGACATTCATATGATGCGGTGGTGAGGGTGGAAGAGGTGGGTCAGCTTGTATTCAAAAGAGTTCTCGCGTACCCCTGTTTCTTGCTCGCTTTGTGCATAGCCTAGTTTTACTTTAGAATCTTTATACTTTTAACTACTATCTGGAAATCTAGAATTTCCAGTAATTTTTGTTGATGGCAATGTTGTAATGAGCGGTTTTGATGCTTGGTTAACTATTTTTTGGGTGGGGATGTTGACTGGGTAGGGGGATAGATGGTGGTTTATTTATACTATTATCTGTTTTGGGTGGTATGGGGGTTTTGATGGGTGGTTTTGGGCAGATGACTTAAATGGCTCTCTGTTAATGTAGTGTTTTATGTCATAATATAATAAAAAATAAGATATTACCGATTAAAAAAAACATTCCCTTTCATAATTGATTAATAACCTTATTAATAGATGCATAAATAATTAATTACAATAAATAAATAAATAAATTCCCCCCAGGCAACACTTTATCTCTCCGCATCTTCTACATTAGCAAGAAGGAGGGATACCTTGATGTATGCCAACCCCACTCACATTCCACGCTATATAATCACATTTAAAACTAGCTAATAAATTAATCAAATTAGTTATCTAATCAATCAATCAAATTTAAAATATCATGGAACTATCCAACAATTCACACTACATGGATAACGTTAAATATAAAAATTAATCTCAGGCGTCTAAACAACCACCAATAGAACTTGCATAGAAAGTGTAAACCATATCATCTAGTACTAAGGAACATCCACAAAGATGAATAAACTTTCAAACAAAATCTTTGCAACACAACTCTTACCACTAGCCTCCATAGCTTACTTAAGTTCTCCAAATGAGCAAAAAAAGAAAGAGGTCAAAGAGCCTCCGTATTGTCACTAAAATATAATCAATTATAATAATAACACATGATCACAAACATAGTTATCACCATACCTCCACATAAACCTCAACTCTAATATAATATGAACATAACCATCTAGGAAGAAACACAAGACCAAAGAGAGAACCTAAAAATCAAGTCATGTAGCTCATATATTTTTACAAACACCTATGAATTCTTCAGTTGTGAAAAGTAAGATCTCCATTATAAAACCCCAAATAGAAAAGCATTGTTAATGTCCAACCATAAATCAAGATGTAACATCCTCAAGACAAAAGTAGATCAAACCAAAACACTCATGATTCCAAAATTTAAGGGAATACAACCCAAATACATCTTCTAGACTCATCAAGTAAGCTCAACTTGTTCCCATGAAAAAAATAAAGGAACAATCAAATCATGTAAAATAGTCCTTAAATTTTTAGAAATATGTGTTGTCATTGATGTCAACCTAATGTCTAACAATATGTGATGTCTTTGATTGTTGGTATCTATTTTGTTGTCATTGATGATATGTCTAGTATGATTGATAAATTGATGCAAGTTGTTGGTCACAATTTCGTTGAGATGAGGAGTTTTAATATGAGGATTAGAAGCATGGAAATAGAATAGAGATGGTTATGTTGATCTTATGTATGCTACAAAATGATGGTTGTATCTCTTAATTTTTCTTGAGTGAGAAGATTATGTTTCTCGTGCATTCTGGTCCTTGGAAGTTTGATGAAGTTGCTACAGGAAAGTATGTTAAAGATGATTTGGAATAATTCTTTGAATTCATGTGCGTTTGATGATATGGTCTTGCGGATTTGGACATAATGTGTATTCTTTGTAGATATCACACTCCTATCTTTTCAAGTCCTTCACATTGCAGCTGGTGTGGTTGGTGATTGCAGTTTGCTAACAATATAATTGTATGTGAAGATTGCTCCAAAAATTTCTCTGCATGTTTTTGCATTGATGTTTCAGGTGTTTTATCTTGGAGGACACGTTTTTAATGTTTTTTTTGTGTCTCATCTCAAGTTTCAAGTGTTATTGTTTTCTACAACAGTTGATAATAGTGTTTTGTTCATAATTATTTCTTCTAGCCCTCTAGAATGAAGTGTTCTATATTAATTGTGTTATGCTAGTATGTTTTTGATGTGACAATTGGAAAGAGGTATTTGGGAATGTTGTTGGATATTCAAGGAACATCCTTACATTATTTGCATGATGCTAGAAGATTTATTTGTTGCTACATTGTGTGTGGTATTAATGTTTCAAGGTAACTACTCTAGTTTCGGCGATAGAATTTTCTCTCTTGCTTGCGGTGTATGCTTGGGTGTCTCTTCTTGCATTCAAGGTTGTGTTACATTGTATTTGGGTCTTGCTTTGACATGTGGGTATCTACATTGGTTTTAATCTTTTGGAAGATATGTTATTGGGCCGATTACTAATGTGCTAATTAATTCATCTACACATTACCTTGTTGTTGACTTTGGAAGATGTGTGCTAGTGTGTGAAATGGTTCAGGCAACTTAGAAAGATGTGATATGACTCTTTTAGGTCCTCTCACTCTCTTAGATTGGACCACTTTCATCACAATTTTACTTTTGGCTAACTTAATTGGACTTATGCTTGTCCCTTATTTTGGTCGACCTAATTGATGTTTGCAATAAAGAAGATGGTATACATAGAAGATTAAATTAGTGTAGATATCTATACATGTTCTATGGATCACTGTGGCATGAAGTGTGTTGATTAGAGTATGTGTGTGTCCTTATGTGATCATATAAATTATAGTGTATGTGATGTGACATTGAGGCAGTGTGTGGTGACTATATTTGAAGTTGCTAGCTTGAGATAGAGATGTAATCTTGTTCATATATTGTGAATTGACTCTCACTATGGTTTATCCATGTTTGGTTTTTTCACATAAATATAGTATTCCCTATTGGCAATATGTGTTTTCATTCATGTCAACCTGATGTCAGACAATGTATATTATCTTGGATTGTTGTGGTCATTAAGGATATGATTGGTTGAGTAAAGTATTGTTGCAGTGTTTGTTGACAGTAGTGATGTAACCAACATGAGTAACTATATGATTGGTTAAATAAATCATCAAGGATGTGATGATGATGGTGTAGTGTCAAAAATTGCATAATCCTTTGTAATTAGACCTACATATTTTGTAACCACTTTGGTGTCTATTCCCCTAGCACCTAAGTAGGCTCACTTTAGCCCTTCCATCAACCTTTTCCCTCTCAAGATGCTCAAGACACCTTTCAGCAACTACCTTTCGGCTTTTGTTTCATGTTAGCCGCATGTCTCCCTTGTCTCCTATTGTTTTTTAGTATGATTTATTTGGACACTAGCACACCACACGTCATGCATTTGTCTCGTGATATCTTAACATTCGAATGTCAGTTTTGAGCATGCCTTTCCACTTGTCACTTGCGTATGTCAGTGGAAACAACTTCGAACCTTTCAAATGGCTAGCCAGCCCTCTTTTCCCTCCTCTTCTTTCATTTTTTAATCTATTCTCTCTCTTCTTTCAAGCTCTCTAGTTCCTCCATATAATCTCTTTGATTATCTTGGCTCTCATATCTCTCTCTTGCTACTGCTCTTGCTACAACAGTATCTATTTTGTTGCAACATCTCAAGCTCTCATAGTATTCTTTTGCAACTCTCTTGGCTTTCTCAAGCCTCTTTGGTAATATCTATCTATTTATCCTATCTTTGGGCATCTTGGGATTTGTCACACCCCTCTTCTATCATTTATCATTTATCTTATCTTGCATTTATCTTTTATTCCATCAATCTATTTGGTTGTCTATGGAGGTGGAAACACCAAAACAGGGATTTGACTAAGGCAAGTCCCCAAGCAGCCCCAAACATTTTTTCCTTTTTTAGATTGTGTGTAGGTTGCATTAGAGAAGATTTATCTGGCTGGGCTCTTCATAGCATGGACCTATTATTTTTCTATTCTCTTCCCTTTTCTCCTTCCATTTTATCTTGGTTATTTTGTATATCGCATTTACTAGCTTAGCTTCATTATTTTTTCGTGTTTTATTGAATTATAATCGCACCTGGAACTATCTGTACGAATTATGTACCTCATCTGTACAGGACGATAGCATGTCACGCTAGTGTCCCAGACCTGCGTACTCGTCCTTTGGACAAAGGATTGATAGAGTCGTCTGAGAGCCTCGAAATGTGATTAACTAATTAACTCTATTATTTGTATCCCTTGGCTCACCTTAGCACCAATTTGAGTGAGGTAGCGGTGGATCAATTTGTCCTTTGAGATTCATCATCTTGGAGGTGACAAATCCCCTCCTCTACATTTTGGTGAACCTGACATGAACACTTCTTTTGTATTATTTTTTAAAGCATTCTTTATCATTCCTTCATTCATTCAATGTCCCCCTTCGGCCGATAAATTTATGCATTCTTTCTTCATTTTAAGTTTATTAATTTCAAAATTCATATGCTATCTTCTTTTATTAACTTAGTTTATAGATTTATTGAAAGTGCTAATGATGTTTCTTGTCATGCTTGTGATGGTGACTTAGCTTTACCTATGTCACTCTATGCCTTTAATCCCTCTTATAATATATCTTCCGTTTCAAAGGATATTTTCTTACAAAATGATGAAATCATTGACACCTTTCTTAATGTTACTCTACCACCTCTTGATTCTAGTGCACTCTCTTCTAGAGATGATGCATTAGTGAATTTTGAGTCTCAACTCATATCAGATTTTCCAAGGGTCAATGTTGAACAAATTCCTTCATCTAAATCTTTAACATATCATAATGAGTCTCTGAATGTCATTTATGTCTCTATCGCCCCTAAAAGGCCTAAGAGACCAATTATTCATGTGACTGCAACTAGTCCTTCTCCAAAGAAGGTAAAATCTATTCATGGTGTTCCTTTTGAAAATGACTCACCAAATCTTTTTACGAGATATAAACAATCTAAGGATCCTTCTTATAGAATGGTAGCTCATACTTATAATACTCAAATAAATAAGCAACATCTTGAGCATCCACAACCTTCTTTACCACCTTCTCAACCAGATCTTCCTCAAGCACCTAAGCCTTCAGTTAAGCAATCTAGCGATTACGATCTTTATATTGAGAAACTTCGTGTTACTCCCACTAAGATTTCACTTTGGGATTTTCTTTAGACTTCTTTGGTTTATCAAGGTATGCTACAGGTAGATTTGCAAAAGATCTTATTTCCTTCTTCTACTAGGCTGACAGATGTAAATGCATTGATGGATCATATTCGTGCGAATTCGCCAAATATTACATTCTACCCCCATGAACTTCCACCCCCGGAATTGAAGAACTTGGTTGATCCATTAATGATAATCGTTCATGTTAATGGTATTAGAATTAGATGAACTCTTGTTGATATAGGTTCCGCACTTAATGTATGCAGTGTGGATTTATTACCAAAGATTAAGGTTGATCTGAACTCCCTAGAAACATCTTCTTTGTTTATTTGTGGTTTCGATAACATTGGAAAAAGTTATTTGGGAATGGTTATCTTGCCTTTGAAGGTTGGGCCTCTCACTATTCTGACTCTAGTATATGTTATGCTAGGACCTTTATCGTACAATATTCTCTTGGGAAGACCTTGGATTCATGCTTTAGGAGTAGTTAGTTCTACCATGTATTGTTCTATTAGGTTAGTTGCTAACAATCAGGTAGTTACAATCAAGGTTGATCCTAAAGCTATGCACTTATGTCAAATTGCAGTAGCTCGTCATGCCTCGGTTACACCTACCTTTCAAAATTATATTCCATCTTTATCTTATAATATGTTGACAACTATTCCCATGGACCCTCCTAAAGAGGAAACCCATGATAAGGTTGTCCCTAAAGAAAATCCTCCTACAATAGGAAGTCCTAAGTCTACTCCTTCTCAATCGAATGTATTTCTTGGTGATTATTGGGGTTCCTTAGACTTTACAAGCTCCTTCATTGGAGAATATAAAGTTGACCCTATCCACCTTAACTTTCCCAAAGTATCATTCACACCCGCTATCAAAGATGACTATTCTTCGATATCGCAAGATCACGTGAACACCATTGGCTATACCATTAAAGGTGATCCTCCCTCTTTGGAGGAGTTGCAATCACGTTATGGTCCAAGATTCAATATTTCTTCCAAGTATGGATACAAAGGAGATGGTCTTGGGTGGATGGGTCAAGGAGTTAAGGTCCCTTTGGAATTGAAATCACACTTTTATAGTGGGTTTAGGCTACAAAAATTCTCCTTTGTCTTCATTGCCTTCATTCTCTAATGTTCCTATGTCTTCTTCTTCTTGTGAGAAGTCAAACTCTTCTCCCCAAGAGAAAGGGTTGCTTCCTACTCCTCATCCTTTATCTGATCAAGAGTTTATCTTGTTGTAGCTTCTTAAAGCTCACTTGATTACTCTTCCTCCTCCTAAACATAATAAGTTTCTTAAGAATCATGTTTTTTGTGCATATCATCAAGTGCTTGGCCATTCCACTAGTGAATGTAAGGCCTTGAATGACAAGATCCAAAAACTTCATCAATCCGGTGTCATTAATTCTTCATCTATTGATGTACTTTCTTCTTCTTTGCACAACAAGTGATATCGAGGCTTACCTCTATCATGTTCTTTTACACATTCTCTTCTTATCCTATCTTTGTCTTCATGTGCTCTTCTTCAAATTTGAGAAATTTGGTGCTCTGACAATACACCCATCTCACAGTGATACTATATATCCTTTTGACTCTGCTATGGGTTTTGATACCAAATTATCAGATATCCCTTGTCCTCATGCATTGCATCTTTTGATGTTGTAGTTATCTATGTGCCACTTTCTCTTGGTGGAATTCCATGAAAACATCTCGCTATCTTGATGTGCCACAACCTCTCTTCTCCTTAGAATAACATGTCTTCCACGCATATCATTCTAAGGGGGGGAAATCATAGCTGCATTTTATCTTTTAGCTCTTGCATTTGTTTCCTTTGCTACTTGATTTTTTGTGATGGCCTAGGTGGGGGCCAAACCACTTGATATTTTTCTTTTCCAATATTGGTTAGGTGGGGGCCAAAATACTTGATCTTTTTCTTTTCCAAGATCGCTTAGGTGGGGGCCAAACCACTTGATCTTTTTTCTTTTCCAAGATCGCCTAGGTGGGGGAAAAATCCACTTGATCGATTCTAAATATCGCCTACATGAGGGCCAAACCATTCTTGATTTATCTTTCTTGATTTCCTTGGTAGGGGCCAATCTACTACTTACCAAATCTATCTTTGATCGCACAATCACATGGCTATCTAGCATATCGTTACCCTTGTCGGTAAATTCTATCTATCTCATCACCCTATTGTATGGCTATCTAGCATAATGCACTTTGGTATCCATAGTTGTGTATCTCATACCAATAGCAACTACTTATCTCGTATCTTTTTGTAGCTAGGGGCTTTCCTCCAAAGTGAGGCTCATTTCTGTTACGCTATCTTATCTATCATTTATCTCTATACTTTATCTTGTCATCTAGCATGTTAGTCTACAACTAGCATTTTTGCAATGTATCGAGAAATAATATCTATTCCAAATCTCAGCTTCATCTCACTGGGGGAAACCTTGTCTGTGATAACTTAATGATGAACAATAAGTACCAAACCAGTACTAAGAGGGGGGGATGAATCAGTACAGTCACAAAAACTTTTCCCGAACTGGTTTGACTGCAAACACTGCAAATGTCTGACAGATAGTAACATCGGTATGAAACAGAGTGCAACCAGTAAAGCTAAGAATGACTGTGACAAGCATTAACCGGTTAATCACTTAGTTTTCCACTCAACTTACTACTACACTTCCATTTCAACTTTATGCATGAATAGGTAATCTATCATCAGAAATAAAATAACAGCTAGCTTAGCATGATTTACCTCAGGCACAAATCACTTAAATCATCACATGAAAAATACTACACATGACACACAGATTTTCACATGGAAACCCAACTAGGAAAACCACAGTGGGGATGAATACCCACAAGTTGCTTTTGAACCCTTTAGAAGTCCACTCTGTTAGGAGCCTAGTCTGGTTAAAGATTGTTACAATACGTTCTTCAAGGAACCGATCCTATTAGAGATCACCTGGTTAAGGGATGGCTAAATACATGGTTAAGGGTTAAACCCTGTTAGAGGTTACCTTGTTGGAGGATTTTAAGAACTCAATGAGTTTGAGTCACCTTGTTAAAGGATTTACAACAAGCTGATTAAAGCTACCCAGTTAAGGGATTTTCCAACTGTTGAAGTGGTTAAAGATCAACAGGTATTACAATGATTTGATAATAGCACTCAATGCCTAATGCAGATCCACTTAAGTTCCTTTCTTTTGCACATACACTATGCAGGAATCAATTCTCTTATCTCATCTGGTCTAGCAAGAATCACATATCTCTGCACTTAGATACACACTCACCATTTGCCAGTAACCTCAGCATGAAACACAACATCGATCTTATAGGAAACAAATAGGTCGGTAGCATAAACCCTAAACCCTAAACATTTAGGTTAAACAATTCAGGTGGTTCAATCTTGGCCATTGAACACTTTGCATTTGAATTCAACGGTCTTGAACAAATCTTGAGACATTCTCCATCACTTGTTCTTCACCGCTTCATGGAAGCAATAACCCATCACGCATTCTCCACCATTTATAGGGACTTCGCACATTCTCGAGGTAGATAGGATCAATCTCCTTCATGCAAGATCCTTTACGCGCACAAGGCTGACATGGCACCATGATCTAATCTTCATTACAATTCTAACTCATCATACGATGTCATCGGTTGGATCACATGGGCTTGGAACACTTCAATCGGAAACCCTTAAGCTAAGACTATTAACCGGTAGTCATACCATATTAAGCCTTCATAGAAAACATTCCATATTCTGGTTCACATTTTATCATACCGGTTCTCTTGGACAAACATGCCACTTCACCTATTGCTCAATATACCGGTTCCTACCACTATACCAATTCTCTTTGCCAGTTGTTTAGCTTCAATATACCTGTTCACTTCTTTGCACATATACTGGTTCACCACATTATACCGGTTCACACTCCAACATATTGACATCAATGACAACATAATATCATCATGTCAACAGACTCTACACAAATGCCAACAATCTCCCCCTTTGGCATTGACGGCAATCTACAAAGATTTCTCTTTCTGCATCACATCTTCTCCCGATTGCTGTGGATATCATCTTCACTTCACATCTTCTCCCCCTTTGACAACAATGCCAAAGTGGAGGCACAAGATTTCCTGTTCCACTATGCTGCTCCCCCTGAGAGGTAGCATCCTTCAACACATCAATCCGGAAAAATTTGGACACTGCAATACCCGACTGATGTGGAGTACATACTTTCAGTTCACCTCTTGAAGGGGCAGCACCCCTAGTTCACCTCTTAAATAGGTAAATGAAGCCTTTGGTAGAGGCTTGGTGAATATATCTGCTAACTGCTCCTTACTAGAAACATGTTCCAATACAACCTCCTTATTTTGAACCTTTTCCCTCAAGAAATGATACTTGAGCTCAAAGTGCTTGGTTCTTGCATGCAAAACCGGATTCTTGGAAATGTTAATTGCACTTGTATTATCACAAAATATGCTTACCGGTTCAGATATAGGAACTTTGAAGCCATTCAATGCATGCTTCATCCAAATAGTCTGGGTGGAGTTCATAAAAGCTGCAACATACTCTGCTTTTTAATCATCCATGAGACCAGTCTACCACCGAGAAAGAATGCACCACTGGTTGTGCTCTTCCGTTCATCTACATTACTAGCCCAATCAACATCTGTGAACACTTTTAGGTTGAAATCATTATTGTATGGATACCATAACCCATAGTCAATAGTTCCCTTCAGATATCTAAGAATCCGCTTGACTGCTACCAAGTGGGATTCTCTAGGGCTTTGCTGAAACCTAGCGGTAATACCCACTACATGTGGAATGTCGGGTCTGCTATGCACTACATAATGCAGCTTACCAATCATTGATCAGTAGTCCTTCTCATTTACCACTGCTGAGTCATCTTCTTTTGATAGCTTACAATCGGTCACCATTGGTGTACCAACCGGTTTACTATCTTCCATGCCAAAGGTCTTCAACACCTCTTTGACATACTTGGATTGAGTAATAAAGATTCCATCTTTCATTTGTTGAATCTGCAGTCCAATGAAGAACTTAATCTCCCCTATGAGTGACATTTCAAACTCCTTTTTCATCTTATCAGCAAATTCATGACATCTTGTCATCACGTCCAAAGATGATGTCATCAACAAATACTTCACAGATCAGAATTTGATCTCATTCTGATTTCAAGTAGATATTGCTATCTTTACTTGTTCTTTCAAATCCAATCTTCACAAGATGGGTGTGCAAGTGTTCATACCATTCTCTAGGTGCCTACTTCAGTCCATACAAGGGTTTATGTAACCTACACACCATGTCACTGTCTTCTAATAGGGAAAACCCATCTGGTTGCTCTATATACACCTCCTCTTCAAATATTCCATTTAGGAATGCAGATTTTACATCCATTTGGTATACCTTGAATCCTTTAAAAGTTGCATATGCAAGAAGCATATGAACTCCTTCCAATCTGGCTACTGGGGCAAAGGCTTCTCCATAGTCTTCTCCTTCTTCTTGAGCATATTCTTTACATACTAGTCTAGTTTTGTTCCTTACCACTGTGCCATCCTCATTCAGCTTGTTTCTAAAAACCCATTTGGTACCAATGACATTCCTATGCTCCGGTCCGGGTACCAAAGACCATGTACCATTCTTCTCTATCTGGTCAAGTTCCTCCTACATTTCCTTGATCCAGTCTTCATCTTTCTGTGCCTCTTTGAATGATTTAGGCTCAAATTTAGAGATCATACAAGAATTCTCTCTGACCTTTCTTCTTGTAAGGATTCCTAAATCCTTATCTCCTATGATCTGCTTTGGATCATGATTCAGTTTGACATATCGAGGAATGCTCTTGACTAATTCCTCCTGCTTTTCTTCTTCATCCTCATCTTCATCAGCATCCGCATCTACTGGTGTGGGAACACTGTTACTGGTACTTGGTTGATTAGCAACCGGTTCCCAGAAGGTTACTACCAGTTCATCTCTTACTTGCTTACTGCCAGTTTCCTCAGGTTTTCTAGAGTTTTCATCAACTCTAACATTGATGCTTTCAACAATTCTCTGAGTCCTATTGTTGAAACATTTGAGAGCTTTGCTCTTGGTGGAATATCCTAGGAATATTCCTTCATCAAATTTTGCATCGAACTTGCTCTAATGTTCACTCCTCTTGATATAACATTTGCTCCCAAACATTCTAAAGTAGCTTACTACTGGTGTCTTACCGGTCCAATACTCATAAGGAGTCTTAACTTTTCCTTTCTTGATGAGTACCCGTTTCATTGTGTATACTGCAATGCTTACTACTTCTCTCCAAAAGGTGTGAGTGACTTTTCCTTGGATCAGCATAGTTCTAGTTGCTTCAACCACAGTCCTATTGTTTCTCTCTGCTAAGCCATTCTATTGTGGAGTCTAGGGGGCAGACAGTTGCCTCTTGATGTCGTTCTCTTCACAATATTTATTGAATTCACCAGAAGTGAACTCTCCTCCTTGATCAGTTCTAACGCATTTGATTCTTCTACCACTTTCCTTTTCTACCAGTGCTCTGAAAGCTTTGAACTTTCCAAAAGCTTCAGACTTATCTTTCAAGAATGTGACCCACATCATTCTTGAGCAATCATCAGTCAGAATCATGAAATACCTATCTCCCTGCACACTCCTAGTTTTCATAGGACCACACAAATCAGTATGCACAAGATCGAGTAAATTGTCTACAGTGAAAGATTTACCTTTGAAAGTTGAGGAAGACATTTTCCCCAATTGACATTCTCTGCACAAAGGATTTTCCAATTTGCTTAGCACCAACAATCCTCTGACTGCCTTGGTCTTACTGGCCTTCACAATGTTATCAAAGTTTACATGGCAGAGTCTCCTATGTCATATCCAACTATCATCAAATTTATCCATAAGACATGTACTTACATTTGCATCCAACTGAAATAAGTTACCTTTGGTCTGCATACCGGTGGCCATCAATTCACCATTCTTTCCTTTGATTTTGCACACTCCATTTTTGAATTCCAGAATGAGTCCACTATCATTCAGCTGGGCAACACTCAATAGATTGTGTCTGAGACCTTCCACCCAATACACATTGTCAGCACTACTCTTTCCATTCAGAGAGATGGACCCTCTTCCTTTAACCATACATGGTGCATCATTACCAAAACGAACCACACCACCATCATATTCTTCCAAAGATAGAAACTTGCTCCGATCACCAGTCATATGGTGAGAACAGCCACTGTCAATAATCCACTCATTGGAGTTATCCAAGCAAGAGACAAGAGCCTTCTTGTCTGACACATCTTCCTTTACTACAACAAACACAATATCTTCATTCTCTTCATCTTCTGATTCCTCATCTATGACACCTTCATCAACTGCAACAAACAGTTTCTTTGGTTTCCTCCTTTGAATTTCTTGAACCTCTCTGGTTTGTCGTTGTTGTCACCATTAGGATAGTTTATAGCAATATGTCCTATCCAGTTACAAGAAAAGCATTTCAAAGGGAGCTTACCTTTGTATTTACCAGTTCCTTTAGGAATTTTCCTAGCAAGAAGAGCTTCAAATTCCATTAGGATCTCCTCATCATCCATTTCTCTGCTCTGTCTTGGTTCACCACTGGTGCTTGCTTCTTTTCCTTTTCTGGATGGTACAACAAAAGCTTTAAAAGTTGATTCATTCTTTTGAATACTGCCATCAAAACTATTTAGCTCATAGGTTGTCAACTTTGCATTGATGGAGTCTAGGGATACCTTTGTCTTGTCTATTGATCTCAACTCCTAAATAGCAACAACCCTTATTGCATAGACCGGTAATAAGGATCTCAGAACTTTGCTTACCATAGTGGAATCTTCCATTTTACCACCTGGACTCTTGATATCTCCAACAATAGTTTTGATTCTTATTCCATACTGTTGAATGGTCTCACCTTCAACCATTCGCATGTCTTCAAACTTCCCTCTAAGGCTTTCTTCCTTAGCTTGTTTTACATGCTCATCACCACCATAGATACTCTCAAGAGTGTCCCATACTTCTTTGGGATTATCTTTATCCTGGACATCAATAAACTCAATGTCAAATAAGTTGCTGATTAGGGCTTCCATGACTTGCCCATTCTCCTATATTTCTATCTTTTGATCATCAATGAGAGTACCGTTAGGAATAACAAAAGCATTCTCAACATAGCTCCAGTGTTGAGCACCCATGCTTCTGATGTAAATCTTCATTCTGTCCTTCCATATTTTGAAGTTTTCTCTATTGAACTTTGGACCTTCCCTCTTCATCATTACAATAGGATCTTTCCCTCAAGAGGTTAAGCTTACAACACAGAGGACGTGGAGGATGCTCTGATACCAATTGATAACTTAATGATGAACAATAATTACCAAACCAGTACTGAGAGGGGGGGGGGTGAATCAGTACAGTCACAAAAACTTTTCCCGAACCGGTTTGACTACAAACACTGCTAATGTCTGACAGACAGTAACACTGGTCTGAAACAGAGTGCAACCGGTAAAGCTAAGAATGACTGTGACAAGCATTAACCGGTTAATCACTTAGTTTTCCACTCAACTTACTTCTACACTTCCATTTCACCTTTATGCATGAATAGGTAATCTATCATCAGATATAAAATAACAGCTAGCTCAGCATGATTTACCTTCAGGCATAAATCACTTAAATCATCACATGAAAAATACTACACATGATTTACCCTGTTAGAGGATTTCAAGAACTCAATGAGTTTGAGTCACCCTGTTAAAGGATTTACAGCAAGCTGATTAAAGCTACCTGGTTAAGGGATTTTCCAACTGTTGAAGTGGTTAAAGATCAATAGGTATTATAATGATCTGATAATAGTACTCAATGCCTAATGCAGATCTACTTAATTTCTTTCCTTCTGCGCACACACTATGCAGGAATCAATCCTCTTATCTCATCTGGTCTAGCAAGAATCGTGTATCTATGCACTTAGATACACACTCACCATTTGCCAGCAACCTCAGCATGAAACACAACATCGACCTTATAGGAAATAGATAGGTCGGTAGCATAAACCCTAAACCCTAAACATTTAGGTTAAACAATTCAGGCGGTTCAATCCTGGCCATTGAACACTTTGCATTTGAATGCAACGGTCTTGAACAGATCTTGAGACATTCTCCATCGCTCGTTCTTCGCCACTTCATGGAAGCGATAACCCATCATGCATTCTCCACCATTTACAGGGACTTCGCAGATTCCCGAGGTAGATAAGATCAATCTCCTTCATGCAAGATCCTTTACGCGCACAAGGCTGACATGGCACCATGATCTGATCTTCATTACAATTCTAACTCATCATACGATGTCATCGGTTGGATCACACAGGCTTGGAACACTTCAACAGGAAACCCTTAAGCTAAGACTACCAACTGGTAGTCATACCATATTAAGCCTTCATAGAAAACATTCCATATGCCGGTTCACATTTCATCATACCGGTTCTCTTGGACAAACATGCCACTTCACCTATTGCTCAATATACCAGTTCCTACCACTATACCAGTTCTCTTTGCCAGTTGTTTAGCTTCAATATACCTGTTCACTTCTTTGCACATATACCAGTTCACCACATTGTACCAGTTCACACTCCAACATATTGACATCAATGAAAACATAATATCATCACGTTAACAGACTCTGCACAAATGCCAACAGTTTGATCAATGAAAATCTGCCTCCCTGTCACGACTATCTTTATTTATCTTATCTTTGGGTAGTGACCTTCCTTCAAAGCAAGGTTGGTGATAATTATCAGATCTATCTTTTTTATCATCATCATGACCGCTAGTCATGCATTTGTTGGTATTTTGGTATGGTTTTGTCATTGATGTCAACACCTACTGAAACACTAGCACTTTGGAGATCCAGCAACATTCACCGACAAATAAGTAACTATTGCACAGTTACTGGTATATGGTTCACCGACAGGATATAATGTTCACTGGCACTTGGAATGATATGGAAGACACTTGGTAATGTTGAAGACATCATGTGGACACTTTGTTTTAAAGAATTAATCATTGGTATATTCATATTTTCATATTTACTTTCACCAGCAAATAGGTCCAGGGTTATCTAGGGTTACACCGACAGGTTTATCTTTTCCAGATCAGCATGGCATGCTATGGAGATGATTTATTATTGTTGTAAATGCATTAAGCCGACATGTTTAATCAGTTATTGCATCAGATAATATATTGTTTGTAAAATGTTTTTATTGTAATATCTTGTAGAGCCGACCTACTAAAATTGGTCTTAGGTTATGGTATAAATGTAAGATCTTATTTGTAAGATCGAATGTGGAATGCAAAGAAGAATTGTGAGAAGGTATATGTGAGATTAAGCAGAGGTATACATGAAGACATCATTTGAAGGTGAAGCTAGGTTTTTGTAGAAGCATATTAGCATTACACCAATACTGAATCCAGCATATGAAGATGCTATTTTGTGCAGTACATTCTTATTGGATTTAACCACCCAACTATAGTCAATGTGACTCCCATTTTGTGATTGATGAATGAGCTCTAGGTTGTTGGCCTTTCTGCATGTGCAGACCCCATTTATGTACACTTACTATCTGCAGTAGTATCATCTGATTGTGGGTAAGGTTTCCCACCGTGGTTTTTCCCTTTACAAGGTTTCCACATACAAATATTGGTGTTATGTGTTGGGGATGACTTTTTGTTTATGTTTCATGCATTAATCTTTACCGGTATAGCAATTTACTATTAACACTATCTACCGGCATACTTAACTGGTTTATCAGTATTAAGTATTAAGTTGGTTAAATGGTTTTTGGTTTAAATTTATTAGACAACTGATTCACCCCCCCCCTCTCAGTTGTCTATGGGACCTAACAATTGGTATCAGAGATTAGTCCTCTTTTGCAGAAGTTTAACAACTTGAGGAGATCCAATGTCTACTAATTATTTCAGGAAGGACAGTCCTAAACTTGATGGAACCAACTATGGGATATGGAAGATCAGGATGGAGACACATCTGAATTGCACTGGTAAAGACATCTAGGAAGTTACAATGAATGGTTATACTATTGTTGTAGCTGGTCAGACTGCTCCAACTACCTTAGCTAAAGATGAAGAGAATGATTGCAAAGCAAGAGAAGCACTTTTGAGCACATTATCATATCAACAAATCATGGGATTATCAGATAGGTCTACTGCTAAAGCTATTTGGGATCATTTGGAAACACTAAATGAAGGAGATTCCATAGTCAAGATTGCAAAACTTGAAAGCTTCTGAGTCAGGTATGAACATCTGAAAATGGAAGAAGATGAAAGAATTTCTACTTTTATGGAAAGAGTAAATGAAATTGTTTTGGGTATTAAATATTGTGGAGGAACCCTGAGTGAGGATGAAATTATTTCAAAAATCTTAAGAGGATTGCCACCGGCATATAAAATGAAGGTTACTGCTATAAATGAGTTGAGAACAATGCCTAATACATCAGTAACTAGAGATACATTGATTGGAAAACTCTCAGCCTTTGAAATTGAGGAATTTGGTCCTGTTGCTACTATAAAGACAGATTTGGCCTTTAAAGCATCAACATCATCTGCTCCATCATTTGACAAATCAGACTGGAAAGCCTTTTATGCAAGAGAACTTGAAGAACTTGAAGCACTATTTGCAAGAAAAATGCCAAAAGGTCTAGTCAGAAGTAAGTATGAAGGTAAAGCATCCTTTAAATGTTTCAACTGCAATAAGATTGGTCATATGGCTTCGAGATGCCCTGATAGACATGCTAGACTAAGAGAAGAAGTTAGAAGAACATACAAGCCTAATCCTGAATATCAGAGATACAGATTTAAGAAGAACAAAGACAAATCTTGTTATATTGTTGATGAAGGTGTGACTGGTGATTCTGATGAGGATCCAATAGACAATGGATGGGTTTTTGTTGCTATAACAGAAGATCAACCGGTACCTACTGCTCAACCGGTAGAACAAGCCCTAGCAGCTAAAGTTGAAGTAAAGGATGAATGGATCATTTCAAGACTCAAGATGCTCACATCATATGACAGGAGACAAAGGTAAATTCTTGAACTTTCAAGAATACAATGGAGGTTTAGTAAGATTTGGAGATGACAAAGCCTGTTCAATCAAAGGTAAGGGTTCAATATCTCTTGATGGTAAGCATAACACTGAAAATGTCTACTATGTTGAAGGATTAAAGCATAATCTTTTAAATTTTGGTCAATTAGTTGAGAAGAAATTTCAGTTACAATTTAAAAATGGAAAATGCAAAATCATGAATAGAACTGGTTTGGAAATTGCAACCGGTAATCAGACTAGAGGTAATATCTTTCATTTGAATAACAGTGAAAAGGCATGCTTAATTGCACATATAGATGAAAGTTGGCTATGGCATAAGAGACTATGTCATGTAAACTTTGATTGCATGGTAAAAATCAGTACTTCTAAGGTAGTTAGAGATCTACCTAAAATTGTGAAACCTCAGAATACAATTTGTAAGGAATGTCAATTTGGAAAACAAGTTAGAGCTAGTTTCAAAAGTATTCCAGAAAAATCCAATAATGCTCTTGATTTAAGTCACACTGATTTATGTGGTCCAGCTAGAACTAAAAGCTTACAAGGTGATAGACAGTTCATGCTAATTATTAATGATTATTCTAGAATGTGCTGGGTTACTTTTCTCAAAGAAAAATTAGAAGCACTTGGAAAGTTCAAACTATTCAAAGCAATGGTTGAGAATGAAACCGGTAAGAAAATCAAATGTTTAAGATTAGATCAAGGAGGAGAATTCACATCTAAGGACTTTAATACATTTTGTGAAGTGAATGGAATCAGAAGACAGTTATCAGCACCTCGGACACCACAACAGAATGGAGTTGTTGAAAGGAAAAACAGAACTATCTTGGATGCAGCAAGAAGTATGTTATCAGAAGCAAATCTACCACATGTGTATTGGAGAGAAGTAGTTAGCACTACTGTCTATACATTCAACAAAGTTCACATCAAATGTGAAACCGGTAAGACCCCTCATGAACTATGGTTTGGTAATACTCCTACTCTTAAGTATTTCAAAATTTTTGGAAGCAAATGTTATATTAGAAGAGATGAGTATATTGGAAAATTTGATCCTAGAAGTGATGAAGGAATATTTCTTGGTTATTCATCTAAGAGCAAGACATATATATGTTTTAATAAAAGATTGTACAAAATTGTTGAGAGTACAAATGTAAAGATTGATAAACAATTCAGAGGAACTTCAAGGTATATAGACTTTGAACCGGCAACAGAAATTGTGACAAATGAACCTACACTAAATCCACCGGTACAGAATGAAGATCCAGTTACCTCGGTACCATCAGAGGATTCCACAGTAATTGAAGAACAACAACAAACTAAGACACCCTGGTATGTAAGATTGAATCATTCTAAAGATCAGATAATTGGAAATAAATTTAAAGGAGTTATGACAAGAGGAAGATTGGAAAATGAAGAGGTATGTCTTATTTCTCAAATTGAACCATCATCTATCAATGAGGCATGTGAAGATAAATTTTGAATTAAAGCTATGGATGAAGAATTAGGACAAATTGAGAAAAATAATACTTGGACATTAGTTCCCCGGCCTAAAGATAAAAATGTAATTGGAACCAAATGGGTATTTAGAAACAAACTTAATGAAGATGGTAAGGTTGTCAGAAATAAAGCAAGACTAGTGTGTAAGGGATATTCTTAGAAAGAAGGAGTTGATTACAATGAAACCTTTGCACCAGTAGCTAGAATTGAGGCAGTCAGATTATTCCTGGCTTTTGCAACTCTCAAGGACTACAAAGTTTGTCAAATGGATATTAAATTGGCATTCTTAAATGGAGATCTCCAAGAGGAAGTCTATATTGAACAACATGATGGATTTTCTTTAATAGATGACAATGATATGGTTTGCAGGTTAAGAAAATCTCTATATGGATTAAAACAAGCCCCAAGAGCTTGGTATGCAAGGTTGGATAAGTATCTTTTAAAGATTGGTTTTACTAAAGGAAATGCAGACAACAATTTATATTACAAAATAACTAATGATGACATCTTGATTATAGAAGTATTTGTTGATGATATAATCTTTGGAGGAGAAGATGGATTATGTAAGGAATTTTCTATTAAAATGCAGCAAGAATTTGAAATGTCTATGATTGGAGAAATAAAATTCTTTTTAGGATTGAAGATTTCACAGACTGATAAAGGTATATTTTTGAGTCAATCCAAGTACTTGAAAGAATTACTAAAGAAATTTGGGATGGAGAACTCTAAATCAGTAAGCACACCCATGACTACAACTGACAAATTATCTCAAAGGGATGAATCTACACCTGTTAATCCAACTAGATACAAATCTATGATATGAGGTTTACTGTATTTGACACAAACCAGGCCTAATATTATGAATGCAGTATGTATTGTTTCTATATTTCAAAGTAATCCTAGGGAAAATCATGAATCAGCAGTAAAAAGGATTTTCCGGTACTTACAAGGCACAACAAATCTTGGATTATGGTATCCTAGAGATGAAAATTTTGATCTATGTGCATACACAGATGCAAATTCGGCAGGAGATGTGGATGATAGAAAAAGCACCACTGGAGGAGCATTCTTTCTTGGAAAGAGATTAGTTTCTTGGTTGAGTAAGAAACAGAGTTGTACATCTTTATCAACAGCAGAATCAGAATATGTTGCAGCAGCAACTAACTGTACACAGGTACTATGGCTTAAGCAAATGTTGAAAGACATAAAGGAAAAATGCAAAGAACCTATTACTATATATTGTGATAACATTGCAGCAATTGATATATCTAAGAATCCGGTATTACATTCTAAAACAAAACATGTTTCTATCAAATTGAATTTTCTAAGGGAAAAAGTTGAAGAAAAAGAGATAAAACTGGTTTATGTGAATACTAAAGAACAACTTGCAGATATTTTCACAAAACCTTTGCCTAAGGAGACTTTTGAATATCTTAGAGATCAGCTTGGAGTCATACCACCACCGATAGAGATTTAGACAGTTGATGATTGTCATCAACCGATAGAATTGAAAGACAAATATTTTACTCCAGTCTTTGATGAGGAAGCTACTTCTCAAGGGGAGTAGTTGGTATATTGAATTGATTGGTATTTTGTATATGAACTTGATTTTTGTAACTTTGGCATTTGATGTCAAAGGGGGAGAGATATCTATGGAAAAACACATTATCTTTGAGGAGATATTGGTATTGAAAATAAATATTTGGATAAACACATGTTGCTCCCAGGTGAGAAATTGTTGTTTAAAGGAGATTTTTGGTTTTTGGTATTTGGCATTTCTGTTTTGGCACTTTGATGGTTTTTCCATCATGTGTTGCCATCAAAGCCAAAGGGGGATATTGTTGGTATTTTGGTATGGTTTTGTCATTGATGTCAACACCTACTGAAACACTAGCACTTTGGAGATCCAACAACATTCACCGGCAAACAAGTAACTATTGCACAATTACTGGTATATGGTTCACCAGTAGGATATAATGTTCACCGGCACTTGGAATGATATGGAAGACACTTGGTAATATCGAAGACATCATGTGGACACTTTGTTTTAAATAATTAATCATTGGTATATTCATATTTGCATATTTTCTTTCACCGGCAAATAGGTCCAAGGTTATCTAGGGTTACACCAACAGGTTTATCTTTTCTAGATCAACATGGCATGCTATGGAGATGATTTATTATTATTGTAAGTGCATTAAGCCGACATGTTTAATTGGTTATTGCATCGGATATTATATTGTTTGTAAAATGTTTTATTGTAATATCTTGTAGAGCCAACCTACTAAAATTGGTCTTAGGTTATGGTATAAATGTAAGATCTTATTTGTAAGATCGAATGTGGAATGCGAAGAAGAATTGTGAGAAGGTATATGTGAGATTAAGCAGAGGTATACACGATGACATCATTTGAAGGTGAAGCTAAGTTTTTGTAGAAGCATATTAGCATTACACCAGTACTAAATCCAGCATATGAAGATGCTATTTTGTGTAGTACATTCTTATTGGATTTAACAATCCAACTGTAGTCAATGTGACTCCCATTTTGTGATTGAGCAGTAAGCTCTAGGCTGTTGGCCTTTCTGCCTGTGTAGACCCCATTTATGTACACTTACTATCTGTAGTAGTATCATCTGATTGTGGGTAAGGTTTCCCACCGTGGTTTTTCCCCTTACAAGGTTTCCACGTACAAATATTGGTGTTATGTGTTGTGGATGACTTTATGTTTATGTTTCATGCATTAATCTTTACTGGTATAGCAATTTACTGTTAACACTGTCTACTGGCATACTTAACTGGTTTACTGGTATTAAGCATTAAGTTGCTTAAATGGTTTTTGGTTTGAATTTATTAGACAACTAATTCACCCCCCCCCCCCCCCACGCTCTCAGTTGTCTTTGGGACCTAACAACATCAAGCTAGTGTTCGGGTCATGTTCTATTTCTTTGATATTGATTGCTTCTCTGACTTCTAGGTGCATTCTTCCTTGAAGTGATCAATCCTTTCTTTCTTCTCTTTGTTTTAGAATTCCTCTATCTCTTGTTTCTTGTTATTTTGGGGACCACGCATGGTACTGAGACAACCTTCTACATCGAGGTCTCTTTTACTTTGCCAACTCAATATCATAGTTTCTTTTTTCTATGCTTTCATATTCTAACTCTATTGTCTTGGGATTTCCTTATTCTCTAACCCTGTTCTCTCATGCAGGTTTTTCTATCCAATGTATTTTTTTGTAGGTCTTCATCTTGGGGGCATGCTTCCTTGGCTTGGAGAATTATCTGCTTCCTCTATAGTATCCATTTGGTATCATGATGTTATTTCTTGTTCAGTAGATTTCATTTAGCGTGCATATTCATGTTCATTCATAAGCCCGCTAAAGTGGGAGTTAAAATGTAGTGTCAAAAATTGCATACTCCTTTGTAATTTGACCTACATATTTTTAACCACTTTTGTGTCCATTCCCCTAGCACCTAAGTAGTTTCAATTTAGCACTTGCATCAACCTTTTCCCTCTCAGGATGCTCAAGAAACCTTTCAGTAGATATCCTTCGGCTTTTGTTTCATGTTAGTCGCATGTCTCCCTTGTCTCCTGTTATTTCTGAGTGTGATTCATTTGGACACTAGCATGCCACGCGGATGTCCACATGCTGCATATTCATCCCACGATGTCTTAATGTTTGAATGTTGGTTCTAAGCATGTCTTTTCACTTGTCACTTGCGTATGTCGATGGAAATGACTCTGAACCTTTCAAATGGCTCACCAACTCTCTTTTCCCTTTTCTTCTTTCATTTTTTTATATATCCTCTCTCTTCTTTCAAGCTCTCTAGTTCCTCCATAAAATCTCTCTAATTCTCTTGGCTCTCACAACTCTCTCTTGCTCTTGTTCTTGCTACAACAATCTCTATTTTTCTACAACACTCTCAATCTCTCATAGTATTGTTTTGCAACTCTCTTGGCTTTCTCAAGATTTTTTGGTAATATCTATCTATTTATCCTATCTTTGGGTATCTTAGGATTTATCACATCCCTCTTCTATCATTTATCATTTATCATTTATCATTTATCATTTATCATTTATCATTTATCATTTATCTTGTCTTGCATTTATCTTTTATTCTATCAATCCATCTGGATGTTTGTGGAGGTGGAAACACCAAAACAGGGATTTGACTTATGCAAGTCCTCAAGCAGCCCCAAACATTTTTTCCTTTCTGGCTTGTGTGCAAGTCAAATTAGAGAAGATTTATCTAGCTAGAGGCTTCATAGTGTGGACCTATTGTTTGTCTATTCTCTTCTCTTTTCTCCTTCCATTTAATCTTGGTTATTTTATATATCACATTTACTAGCTTAGATTCATTATTTTTTGTGTTTTATTGCATTATAATTGTACTTGGAACTTCCTATAGAAATTCTATACATCATCCATACAGGACGATAGCGCACCGTGCTAGTGTCCCAGACCTGCACGCTCGTCCTTTGGACAAAGGCTTGACATAGTTGTTTGAGAGCCTCAAATTACGATTAACTACTTAACTTGTTATTTTTATCCTTTGGCTCACCTTAGCGCCAGTTCGAGTGAGGTAGTGGCGAATCGATTTGTCCTTTGAGATTCATCATCTTGGAGGTGACAAATCCCCTCCTCTACAGAAGGTTGAGTAGATCATTGAGGATGTGATGATGAAACTACATTGGTCATCATTTGTCATGGCTATTGTTTGTAAGTTGTTGTCATGATTTGCTTAACTAGGATGAAGAGATTGATGAGAGTAATATATGTATATTGGTTGTAGATGGTCTATGGATGTCCACCTCTGTGGTGTATATTGTTTGCACTGAGTTGATTGTATTGATACTATTGATATTTCTAATGGTAGTGATGGTATGTTGACTTTTTAGATGGTTTGAGATATTAATATGATGATTAGATGCACGACAATATAATGAAGATGATGTATTGAATGAGAAGGTGATGTTTCAAGGATAGTTTAGTTCCTAGAAGCCTAATAGGGAAATTTAGTATAAGAAGTATTTATCGATTTGTGCTTGTAAGAATGCTTTGCATTCCTCAGCATTTACAGATATGGTCTTGCGGAATTGGATATAATTTTTATGATTTTGTAGACATTGCACTCCTATCTTTTTTATTCTTTGGTGTTGCAACTGATATGGTTAGTAATTTTTTTTTGTTGGCAGTCTAGTTCTTTATTAGAAGTGATCTAAGAAATGCTCCATATTTCTTTGCAATGATGTTTCTGGTGTTGAGGCTTAGAGGAAATATTCTCAATGTTTGTGCTACATCTTAGTTCAATTATTAGATGATGGTGTGGTCTACAATTAATGATATTATATTCTATGTTTGATTGGCTTTTCAAATTGAGGTGTTTAGTATCAATTATGTTATACTAGTATGATCTTGATATGAAGAAGTGAAGGAAGGATTTGAGAATGTTTCTCGATGTTCATAGAACATCTTGGTGTGCTCTACATAGTTATAGATAGTTTGTTTGATGATGCATGGTGATTGAAATCTATGTTACAGGAAAACAACTTTGGTTTGAATGATTGGTGTTTCTCTTTGGCTTGTAGTGAATCCTTGGATGTTCATGCTTGCTTAGAAGTTTGTGTTGCATTGTTTTGGGTCCTACCTTTCCATGTCAGGATCCACATTGAGTTTTTTCATTTTTTAAGTCATGAAGTTGTTTTGATTTCCATCATGCACCATGACAATGTTGGATATGTGTATATATGATATTAGGGTATGTGCAAGAGCATGGTGGGCCAGAACAGGCCCTTAAGTGGCAATGAAATTTTAGTAAAACAGAGTTAGGCAACTTGAAGTAAAATTTTTAAAATATGTAATAAAAAAATCTATAGCAAATTGAATGTAGTTTCTAAGCTACTAGTTGTTTTTTGAAAAAAAAAAATTAAAAAAAAAATCAATTTGATGAAAATTTGAAATTTTAATGCAGTAGTAGTAAAATTTCAGGAAAAAGATAAGAAGTATGTGTATGTCTGACCACCCTAACCACAATCAAATCATAATATTTTATTATATATAAGATTTTTAATATAAGTAGTAGACTCATGTTTGAAGGTGACACATTTTTTTATAAAAAAATTTAAGTAGATAATTAGTTATGAATTTTTCATTACAACTTTTCAGAAATTGAAAAACTCGTACATCTAACCACCTTAACTTGGTTAAAACTTTATGAAATTCAATTTTTTTTTAATCCTATAGTAGGCGAAGCATAGAATGTGACGCATGTTTCGGATTCAAAATATGTGATACTGTTTGAAAGTTATGGATTTTTTCAATCAGCCTATCAGTCAGGACTTTAGTAAGAATTCAATTAGAAAATAAATAATAATTATTTATTAAAGTCAAAATAAGGCAAACCTTATATTGTTGAAAAGTTGAGAATGTGCTTAAAAAACCCTTTTCATTTCATCAATTTCAGCTAAAAAAGGTCATCAGCCACCACAACGAAGTCTGGAAAAGCAAGGAACACTCAAAAACACATTTTTCCCATTGACTTTCTATGTTTGGCATTTCGTAGACAAATACCAATGCAATCTCGAGCATAATACCAAGATTTCAATTTTTTGTCAGAGAAATTAGATATCGGATTACATTTGGATATCTGATTTGTATAATTTTTTATTATAAATAAAAAATAATAATATTTAGTATGTTATTATATATTTTATAGTATTAATATATAATATACATGTTATAAATTAATATTATAATATATAAATATATATATTAATATATTATAATAATATATATTATTATTAATTTTGTTAATATTAATAATAAAAGATATCAGATATTGGATGATATCTAATATCCAGTACCTTGTTTAGGAGAGAGAGAGAGAGAGAGAGAGAGAGAGAGAGAGAGAGAGAGAGAGAGAGAGAGAGAGAGAGAGAGAGAGAGAGAGAGAGAGAGAGAGAGAGAGAGATGGTTGGTAAGAGATAAGGGGAAAGTGATCTAGATAGGGAGAGAAGGTGAAAGAGAGGGGGAGAGATAGGGAGAGTAGGGTAAGGCAAAGGGAGTGATAGGGAGATAAGGGTAAAGGTATTTAGAGAGAGGGGGGATATGGAGAGAAATATTTGATACCTTGTTTAAGATAGGGGGAGAGAGAGAGGGATATAGAGATAAGGGGACAAGGAGAGAGGGAGAGAGGGAGAGAGAGAGACAGGTGGGAGAGAGAGTAATTAGGGGGAGCAAGAGTGAGATTATATATGTCCTAAGGGGTCATATGGTGTCATTAGGGATCATATGGGGTTCTAAGGGTCCACCCATGTATTAGATCACCATATGACCCCTTATAATATCATATGACCCATTAGGACATCATATTGTCCTAAGGGGTCATGTGGTGTTGTAAGGCATCATATGGTGTCTTGAGGGGCCACATGGTGTCGTTGGGGGTCATATGGGGTCATATGGTGCAAAAAATGTGTTAGAGCACCATATGACCCCTTAGGACACCATATAGACATCATATGGTCCTAAGAGGTTATATGGTGTCCTGAGGGGCCATATGGTTTCCTAAGGGGTCATATGGTTTCGTTAGGAGTCTTGTGGGGTCCTAAGGGCCCACACATGTGTTATAAGACTATAAGATCCCTTAGGACACCATGTGACCCCTTAGGACATCATATTGTCCTAAGGGGTCATATGGTGTCATAAGGGGTCATGTTAGGACAATATGATGTCCTAAGGGGTCATGTCATGTAATAGAATGTTAAAAGGGGTCATCTAGTGTCATTAGCCTCGGTCATATAGGGTCCTAAGGGCCCACACGTGTTAGAACACCATAAGACCCCTTAGGACACCATATTGTCCTAAGGGGTCATATGGTGTCATAAGGGGTCATGTCATGTACTAGGATGTTAAAAGTTGTCACATAGTGTCCTGAGGGGCCATATGGTATCCAAAGCGGTCATATGGTGTTGTTAGGGGTCATATGGGGTCCTAAGGGTCCACACATGTGGTAGAATACCATATGACCCCTTAGAACACCATATGACCCATTAGGACATCATATTGTCCTAAGGGGTCATATCGTGTCTTGTGGGGTCACATGGTGTTGTTAGGGGTCATAAAGGGTCCTAAGGGCCCACTCATGTGTTATAACACCATATGACCCCTTAGGACACCATATGGACATCATTTGGTCTTAAGGGGCCATATGGTGTCCTAAAGGGTCATATGATGTCATTTGGGGTCATATGGGGTCCTAAGGGCCCACACATGTGTTAGAACACCATATGACCACTTAGGACACCATATGACCCCTTAGGACACCATATTGTCCTCAAGGGTCATGTAGTGTACTAGGATGTTAAAAGGGGTCACATGTTGTGCTGAGGGGTCATATGGTGTCCTAAGGGGTCATATGGTGTTATTAGGGGTCATATGGGGTCCTAAGGGCCCATGCATGTGTTATAACACCATATGACCCCTTAGGACACCATATGGCCCATTAGGACATCATAATGTCTTAAGAGGTCATATGGTGTCACAAGGGGTCATGTCATGTACTACGATGTTAAAAGGGGTCATATGGTGTCCTCGGGGATCATATGGTGTTCTAAGGGGTCATATGGTGTCTTTAGGGGTCATATGAGGTCCTAAGGTTCTGCACATGTGTGAGAACACCATATGACCCCTTAGGACACCATATGACTCCTTAAGACACCATATTGTCCTAAGGGGTCATATGGTATCACAAGGGGTCATGTTGTGTACTATGATGTTAAAAGGGGTCACATGGTGTTCTGAGGGGCCATATGGTGTCCTAGCGGGTCGTATGGTTTCATTTGGGCTCATATGGGGTTCTAAGGGCCCATGTATGTGTTATAACACCATATGATCCCTTAGGACACCATATGACCCATTAGGACATCATATTATCCTAAGGGGTCATATGGTGTCATAAGGGTTCATATGGTGTCCTAAGGAGTCACATGGTGTCATTAGCAGTCATATGGGGTCCCAAGGGCCCATACATGTGTTAGAACACCATATGACCCCTTAGAACACCATATGACCCATTAGCACATCATATTGTCCTAAGGGGTTATATGGTGTCGTAAGGGGTCATATGTTGTCTTGAGAGGTCACATGGTGTCATTAGGGATCATATGGGGTCCTAAGGTGCAACACTGTGTTAGAACACCATATGACCCCTTAGGACACCATATGGTCTTAAGGGGTCATATGTTGTCCTGAGGGGCCATATGGTGTCCTAAGGAGTCATATGGTGTCATTAGGGGTCATAATTACCCACACATGTGTTAGAGCACCATATGACACTTTAGAACACCATATGACCCCTTAAGACACCATATGACCCATTATGACATGATATTGTCCTAAGGGCTCATATGCTGCCAGTTGGGGTCATGTCGTGTACTAAGATATTAAAAGGGGTCATATGGTGTCACGAGGGGTCATATATTGTCCTAAGGGGTCATATGGGGTCTTAAGTAGCCACACATGTGTTAGAACACCATATGACCCCTTAGGACACCATATGACCCATTAAGACATCATATTGCCCTAAGGGGTCATATGGCGTCCTAAGGGGCCACACATGTATTATGACCAATTAGGACATCATAAGGCCCCAAGGGGTCATATGGAATCCTAATGGCCCCTTCCTAATGGCCCCTTAGGACACCATATGACCCCTTTAGACACCATATGACCCATTAGGACATCATATTGTCCTAATGGGTCATATGGTGTCCTAAGGGGCCATATGGTGTCCTAAGAGGTCATATGGTGTTGTTAGGAGTCATATGGGGTCCTAAGGGCCCACACATATGTTAGAACACCATATTACCCCTTAGCACACCATATGACCCATTAGGACATCATATTCTCCTAAGGGGTCATATGGTGTCCTAAGGGGTCATATGGTGTCGTCAGGGGTCATCTGAGGTCCTAAGGGCCCACATATGTGTTAGAACACCAGATGGCCCCTTAGGAAACCATATGACCCATTAGGATACCATATGACTCCTTAGGACACCATATTGTCCTAAGGACTCATATTGTGTGATAAGGTGTCATGTCCTATACTAGGATGTTAACAGGGATCACATGGTGTCTTGAGGGGACATGTGGTGTCTTGAGGGATCATATGGTGTCATTAGGGGTCATAGGGGGTCCTAAGGGCCCACACATGTGTAAGAATACCATATGACCCCTTAGGAAACCATATGACCCATAACGACATCATATTGTCCTAAGGAATCATATGGTGTCGTAAGGGGTCATATAGTGTCCTGAGGGGTCACATGGTGTCATTAGGAGTCATATGGGGTCTTAAGGGTCCACATGTGTTAGAACACCATATGACCCCTTAGGACACCATATGACCCATTATGACATCATATTGTCTTAAGGGGTCTTATGGTGTTGTAAGGGGTCATATGGTGTCCTGAGGGGTTAAATGGTGTTGTTAGGGGTCATATGGGGTCATAAAGGCCCATGCATGTGTTAGGACACCATATGACCCCTTAGGACACCATATGGACATCATATGGTCTAAAGGGGTCATATGGTGTCTTGAGGGGCCATATGGTGTCCTAATGGGTCATATGGTGTCTTGAGGGGCCATATGATGTCCTAATGGGTCATATGGTGTCATTAGGGGTCATGTGGGGACCTAAGGGCCCACACATGTGTTAGAACACCATATGACCCCCTAGGACACCATATGACCCCTTAGGACACCATATGACCCCTTAGGACAATATGTTGTCCTAAGGGGTCATATGGTGTCCTAAGGGGTCATATGGTGTCCTTAGGGGTCATATGGGGTCCTAAGGGGGCACACATGTGTTAGAACACCATATGATCCCTTAGGAAACCATATGAACATCATATGGTCCTAAGGGGTCATATGGTATACCGAAGGGTCTCTCTCTCCCCCCTTCTCTCTTTGTCTTTGTCTCTCTCTCCCCTCTTCTCTCTCTCTCTCTCACACACACACACACTTTTCTTATATGGGAAGAAATTAGATATCGAATATATGATACCTCTTCATTTGGGCCCCAACATTCAAATATTGGTTGCCAATGGAAGTTTTAGTGAACATATAAAAAAATATGTTTAGGTATCAAAGATCCGATATGTTGACCACACAAAATAGGATTGTGGGTCATTTTGTGCATTCTAATGGTCCCTACATTCATGTTGTAGGTGACAAACAAGGTTTTTCAAACATATAGTAACAAAATTCATCTTTTTTGAGATTGTTCTAGACAAATTTGTCTTTAGCAATCATTTTAGAGCATCTTTGTGGAAGTATAATGGGGAGCTGCAATAGTCGAAAGAATAAATGTAAAAGAAAGATTTGAAATGAGAAAATTGAAGTATATAGACAAAGAAATAGAAAACGTGATAGGAGGAGATGACAAGGTATGTCAAATATTGGTGAAGCCTTTGCAAATGTTACTTCAAGTCAAGAGGAAATTGAATTTGAAAATGTTGAGCAAGTTATTGAAAATAAAAATGAAAATGTAGATTTTGATATTGGAAATGTTGAAATAGATATTGAAAATGTTCAACATAATATTGAATTTAGGAATGAAAATGTAGGAATTAACAATGAAGGTGAAGATTTGGGTATTGGCATTGAAGGTGAAAATTTTGGAATTGACATTGGAGGTGAAAATTCAGGAAATTTTGACATTGAAGGTAGAATTGTTCAACGAAGTGAACATTATGTAACACCGAATTACATGAGAAATGAAGACCCTCTCATCGACGAAAGACAAATTCCAAATTCAAGACCTTCAAGAACCCCAAAATGGTTACTTGAAATTGATGAGAACATTATTGAGAATCTTGAAGGCAAGAGGTCAACACAAACCGTTCGATTGTGGGCTACACAACTTTTCAACCAATATTTTAGCAATAAGACATTGACCGCGCAATGCCAACTTTTTGTTCAATTGCTAAAGATGCAAAACATGAGACCATTTATAGCCAAATTCAAGATTCCTATGAACAAGAAGATCGAGAAAATTTCTATTATTGTCAAAAATATTTTTAATGCTTTGAATTCTATTGAAAGAAATGGAAAGGAAAAAGATAAGAGATCCACTCGAAGAGTGATTACAACCTCCTTAGGAAGCCATCATTTGAGGAAGGATCGCTTTATGAGACAAACTTGTGTTGATTTGAACATAAATCATAAAAATTTGGATAGAGCACTTGCAAGAAGAGAAAGACTCAGTGATCCTCTTCAAGATGCTACATGGGCTTTTGGTGGGAGGCTTTCATGTGTTGATAAGAAGTTGGCTGACAATGTGAATGAGGAAATTCAACATTTTTAGCACTCTAATTCTAGTTTATCATCCAATATACATGATGTTTTAAAGTTAAGAATTGGCAATCAAGATGGCACACCGCATCCTAAACATTTCTTGTAATCAAGCCAAATAATGTTGTACAATTTTTTTGTGAAACACATCCAACTTTGCAAATTTCCAAATGACCTTTGAATCTTTGAAGCCATTTTATTGTGTACCTCCTAAGATTCATAGTACTTGTTGTTGCAAATACCTTGTGGAGTTTTCAATGTACCATGAACTTTCATCTTATATTCATTCTACATTTCATACTAATGATATGTTGGAGTGCGGTGCAATGCAATTTCTGAGCATATTAAGAGGCTTGCTAGATCTATTTTTTAAGTCCTAGAAATGATGGATGTTTTTTCTATAGAATTTTTTTTTTAAATCAGAAGTGATCACAATGTGGTGGCTTGTCAAATTTTGCTTCGTGTTTTCATGAAGGTAGTGCACACGTGTTTGGAAAAAATATTGTTGAGAAAAAAAGATACATGATAGTGAAATATACTTTGAAGAGTGGAGGTGAAGGTTCTAGATGCGAGTTGGTCTCTATAGAAGTCAATGTTGCTGATTTTATTTTAGATTTGAAGGAAAATATTTTCTACAAGTATGCAAGGAATACCCATAGGTCTCAGTGGTTGGATCAGAAGTTCAGGATGTTTAAGAACTCTTTCTTGATTAGCAATGTTATATCGGTGGTCAATTATGCAAAAAACTATACATTGCAACCAAAAAATGAGGTACAGGTTCAGTATTACAATTCAATTCAGATTGTTGTTTTTGTTCACATAACATATAGACATGCCCCTGATAGTACAAAAGAGAATAGGAAGATAATCAAAGAGTATCATTTTTATATGAATGATAATAGATCTCACTCCTCCGAGTATGTGCAACATTGTTCCAAGATTTTTTTTGAGTTCTTGCAAGAGAAAGGTATTGCAATAGACCAACATCTCATATGGTCAAATAACTACATGAGTCAATTCAAGAATTCTCATATATTTTATTGGTTGAGTAGAATGCATGTAGAGAGGCGTGTACTGTTGGCAACAACAATGAAGGAAAACTGAGAGGGGGGGTTGAATTAGTTTTCACCGGATATACAAACTTAGCCACAAATATAGATCTGATAAACTACAACAACAACAAAGATAAGCAAATTGATAGAAGAACACACAACACAAATATTTTGACATGAAAAACCCAGTTAAGGGAAAAACCACAGTGGGAACCTATGCACAATAAGATGATACTCTCTAATAATATGTGAAAAATGATTACAATGAGGAATGCACATGCATTCACGCACACTGCCCAGAGCTCACTACTCAAAAGATAATGACCTGAAAGGCTACAACCCTCAGGGAAGCCTCACTGACTTACAAAAAGATTCGGACTACAATCTGGAAGAAATGAACTGCAATAATAGCATCTGCAAATGCCTGATGACAGTTTTGGTTAAGCACAATTGTCTACCCTGCAACACCAATCTTTGCTCAATCAAAATTTCGATGCATGAATCACTTGTTTGCACATACAACACTCTCTGATAATGTAGACATAACCTTGATACCTAAATTGCAAGATTATATCACTTATTTATACAATTCATCAACCTTGACAACAAGGTCGGCTAAACCCTCAACTCACAATTATAAAATTACATCACACGATACAAAGATTGACCACCAGACCAATATAATGATATACATGACATAACATGGACCGAAATTAAATCTTGAAACACACAACACCACCGAAATGTTGATGATTTATAGCTTCGGTCAGAATAATCTCATCAAATCATGTGTATAAGTAATGTTGATTATATCATCAACATGATTAATGATTTGTTAATATGTATATATACATATTAATATATGTAATAATAATAAGTGTTCTTATTATTATTATATAAATGAATATTTATATATACATAATTTATGATTGAAATATTAAATCATTAATCATGTTGTTGATAAATCATTGAGATTAAATTCATGTTGAATCGATAAGTAATATCAATTATATTAATCATATTGTTTATACCAAATTGAATATGAGCACCAAATTACTTATCATTTGCTAAATGATTATAAGTATCAATTATATTGATCAAATGGAATGATCAATATAAATTGATCATCCACAATAAATAGTTTGATATTATTAATCATTGTTTGAATCGACTATGGTCGATCTTCATATCAAAACGATCATGTGAATCATTACCCGTTGATAATAATAATAACCAATGATTATGTGAATCGTTACTTGCTGTTAATAAATAATAAATGATTATGTGAATCGTTATCTTGCTAAACAGTTATATGAATTGGTATGTAGAGAGGCATCTTAATGAAGAGACATGTCTCCACGTACATGGAGGCATGTCTATTCATCAACATGTCTCCACCTATGTAGAGGCATGTCTATTCATCGACATGCCTATACCGTGATATATATCATGATATAGTTCAATTCTAAAAGGTAAGTACAAATTTCAAAAGTGCAAGCCAATAAGACATCGATCTCCTTCATTTGTAATCCAGTAAATACTTTATGAATTAAGTTGTGTTCTCTTCATACATGTAGCAACCTGCACATAGAGTTCATAGTCATATAGCTTAGTTGTGAACCAAGTAATAGAAATAAATTTAAAACTACTCACATATCATATCTGATCCAAAATTTAATATGGTATTAGAGATAGTTTGAAGAAAAGATCCGATCAGATTTGTAAAATGGAAACAACTAACCTCCATTAAAGGTTCTAGAATTATATATTCGACAAAATGGTGAATGGAGTTAGACCTAAGGATATACTTGAAGGAGCTAGAAATTTTGTATCATGGAAGTTTAGAATGATGCTCACATTACAGGAACATGAATTGAACACTCTTTCAGAAAAGGCCTTACTCATGCCCGATAAAGAAGATGAGAAACTTCTATGGACAAGAAATAATAATAAAGCTATGAAACTATTGGTGGAAGGAGTAAAGAATCATGTTGTTCCTATTATCTCAAAATAAGATATTGCCTATCTAATGTTCTCAACACTAGAAAACATGTTTGAGATAAATAACACTAGCAGGCTTCTTTCTCTAAAACAACAACTCCACCATATCAAAATGAAGCAAGGTGAAACTATCACTTCATATTTCATGAGGATAACAGAGCTAAGAAACCAACTATCTACAATTGGTCACACATTTGATAGCAAGGATTTGACCATGTTGGCACTCAACGAGCTTCCTACTTCTTAGTAATCATTTATTCAAGGGATTAGTGCCCGATCCAAACTTCCTAAATTTGATCGGTTGAAAACTGCTTGTATACAAGAAGAATCCAAATTGATCACTAGAGGGACTGGAATTAACTCCAAAAATGAAGAGATGCAAGCCCTAAACTCTCAATCTCACAAAAGAGGAAAGAAGAATAACTCCAAGAAGAGGAGACGTAAGGACTCAACTAGGAAGTAGTCATTCAAAAGAAAGAGGGACCTATCTAAAGAATAATTATTTAGATGTGATAAATATGGTCACATTTATGTAAACTGTCCTGACAAACCTAAGCCTCAAGCCTCGATTGCCGAAGTCAGTGAGGCCAACACAGATTCTGAAAGGCTTGTTTTCTACTCAACTCTATCCAGTAAAGTATCAACCAGCCTTTACACCTGGGTAATAGATAGTGGGGCATCCCGATGTATAACAGGATTCAAAGAGCACTTAGACACTATGATAGAAAATTCTGATGAGGAAGTCACAATTGGAGATTATTCAAACTACCTAGTGAATGGGATTGGAACCTGTACCATTCAACTAAAATCAGGCATCGACCTTCAATTAACAGGTGTACTATTTGTGTTGGGCATCAAACGCAACCTGATTTCCATATTAGATCTTGAAGACAAGGGATACAAAATCACCTTCATGGATGGAAAAGTCTTATCCTGGCCTAAGAACTCAAACATCAAGAAGGCACACACCATTGGAATTCGACATGGGTGCCTATATAAACTTTGCACCTCTCCTTCACAAGCAATTATTCATGAACCTTCTAACACTTGTGAATTATGGCATAGAAGATTAGGGCATCTTCATTTTCATGATTTACCCTCTATAGAGAAAATGGTGATAGGGATACCTAAGCTGACTCAAGAAGATGAAGGAATCTGCAAAGGGTGTGCCTTAGGGAAGAATACCAAAGGCACATTTCATAATAGTGAAAGTAAATCAAAAAATGTATTAGAAATTGTTTATTCCTGATTTATGTGGAACTATGTCAATACCCTCCTTAGAAGGATTTTTGTATTATGTTATTTTTGTAGATGATTATTCTAGGAAGACATGGATATATTTTCTAAAGTGTAAAGAGTCTGATGAATTCCTTAAAAGGTTTAAGGAATTCAGGGCTTTAGTAGAAAATATATCAAGTAAAAGTATAAAGACCCTTAGATCAAATAATGGGGGGGAATACATCTCTGCAAAACTTTAATTTTTTTTGTAATAATGTTGGGATTAAGAGGGAGTTCATTATTCCTTACAACCGTCAACAAAATGGGGTAGCAAAAGTAAAAAATAGAACTATAGTAGAAGCATCCAAAGCCATGATGCATGACCAAAACCTTCATACCTAATTTTGGGTTGAAGCCTCTAGTGTTGTTGTGTATATCCAGAATAGGTGTCCACATTCCTTTCTTGATAACAAAACTCCTAAAGAAGCATTCACAAGAATCAAACCCGACATAGGTCACTTAAGAATTTTTGGTTGTCTTATTCACATTCACGTCCCTAAGGAGAAAAGATCTAAATTAGAACCCTCTAGGAAAAAGGGAATCTTTGTTGGGTATACTGAAACTTCTAAAGCCTATAGGGTCTATATTCCACGTCAAAAACAAATTGAACTAAACAAGGATGTAATATTTGAAGAGGATGTTGCATTCAAAAGATCTAAGGATGTTAATGAAACAGATGATGAATTCCCTCAATACAGTGAGATAAGATCACTCCTCCGAGATTCAGAGTGAGACTCACGAATCAATTGAAGAAAACAATCACATTGAACCTATGGACTATATGGATGAACCTAGAGAAACTAATGTGACTAAGAAAAGACCACTATGGGCCAAGAAGATGATTGAGGAGGCTGAAAATTATGCAACTCTAAACGAAACTTTCAGGGAAAGTAAAAGATGTAATAGATTCTCCAACTGTATTGCACTAATGAGTGAAATCATAAATTTAGAACCTTCTACTATTGAGGAATCCTTCCAACATCAAGCCTGGAAAGAAGCCATGACAAAAGAGTATAAGTCTATTCTCAAGAATGATGCCCGGGACATTGTGCCTAGGCCTAAGGACAAATCAATAGTGTCTTCTAAGTGGTTTTTCAAAATCAAACATGCTATAGATGGAATTATTGAAAAATACAAAGAAAGGTTTGTTTCCAGAGGTTTCTCTCAAAAAGAGGGAATTGATTATGAAGAGACATTTTCTCATGTTGTCCGATACACTTCTATCAGAGTTGTGATTGTTATTGTTGCATCAAAGGGATGGAAAATCCATCAAATGGATGTAAAAAAATCATTTCTAAATGGTGTAGTAGAGGAGGAAGTCTATCTGGAACAACCTGAAGGATTTGTAGTGTATGGACAACATTCCCATGTTTGCAAATTGAAGAAAGCCTTATATGGGCTCAAACAGGCTCCTAGGGCTTGGTATGAAAGGATAGATCACTATCTATCAGGACTTGTCTTCTCAAAGAATGATGTAGATCTGAACCTTTACTTTAAGGTAATAAATGGAGATATGTTATTTCTTATTCTTTATGTTGATGATATGTTAATCACAGCCAAAGAGAATCTCATCATCAAGTGTAAACAAGACCTTGCATCCGAATTTGAGATGGACTTAGGGCTTCTACACTATTTTCTTGGTTTAGAAGTATGGCGACAAACTGATGAGATTATCCAAAATCAAGGGAAATACACCATTGACATTCTAAAAAGATTTGGAGTGATGGAGTGTAAGCCTATATCCACTCCCATGGAGACAAACTTACACAAGTTAAGAGAGGAAACTACAAGTTCTGAATCAACAGATTCCACCCTATACTGACAGATGATTGGATCATTGGTGTAATTGGTCAATACTAGACCAGATATTAATTATGCTATGAATACACTCAGTTAGTTCATGTGTGAACCAAAGCAGTTACATACAGTTGCAACAAAACACATCTTGAGACATCTTCGTGGAACAATTGGATAAAGTATAAATATGTCTAGATCTAAACTTATATGGATATATAGACTCAGATTGGGCTGGAAGTGTGGTGGATTGTAAAAGCACATTAGGGTGCTTCTTCAGTTTAGGACCAGCTATGATATCCTAGTTTAGCAGAAAGAAATCTTCAGTTGCTTAGAGCTCCATAGAAGTAGAGTACATTGCGGCATCTATGGGAGCATGAGAAGCAGTATGGTTGAGAAAACTCCTTGTAGGATTGTTTGGACAATCCTTATATCCTACCATCATCCACTATGACAACCAGAGTTGTACAAATCTTTCAATAAATCCAGTATTTCATGACAAATCCAAACATATTGAAATACCTTATCACTATGTTAGAGACACAGTGGAGAGAAAGGTAATTCAGTTGAGGTATATTAGTACTAAAGATCAAACAACAAACATTCTCACCCAGCCTCTCGCCAAAACAAAGGTAGAACACTTCAGAGGTAAGCTTGGTATGATTGAAATGTAAATTCTGAGTTTGAGTCTTAGCGTTATTATTGTACTAATATATTCTAAAGATGTGTAATATAACTCCTTTTTTCATTACATGACTTTATGGGCACCTGTGTGCATCATTAAGAAGTGGCGACTTCTTAATGATAATCTCTTGTACTTCTAGTAGTTATTTGAAGGTGACAAATTTACAATAACTCTATAGTCTATCATGATAGATATCACATGGTTGATATCTATGAACATGTCATGATAGTTCATATCTCTTAAAACAATTTCAACTATATATCATAAGGTTGATATCTATAGGTTGGATTATTGAGATATGTCAGGGTGGATATTAAGTGCTTAATATTTGTGGGTATGTCATGATCTTCTATATCCCTATGGTAGGCATCATATGGTTGATGCTAGTGCACATACCATAATGATATGGTGAGATTTTGGTCAATATCATAAGTGTTGATATTTGTAGACCATTCCTCCTGATATCATATAATGATATCTACTACACTATGTGTAGTTCTACTATGAGTACCTTGTGATCCTCCTCCCTAGCTAAGAGGGAGTGTTGATAATTTATAGCTTCAGTTGGAGTAATCTCATGAAATCATATGTATAAGTAATGTTGATTATATCATCAACATGATTAATGATTTGTTAATATATATATATATATACATATTAATATATGTAATAATAATAAGTATTATTATTATTATTATATATATGAATATTTATATATACATAATTTATGATTGAAATATTAAATTATTAATCATGTTGTTGATAAATCATTGAGATTAAATTCATGTTGAATCGATAAGTAATATCGATTATATTAATCACATTGTTTATATCAAATTGAATATGAGCACCGAATTACTTATCATTATCTAAATGATCATAAGTACCGATTATATTAATCAAATGGAATTATCAATATAAATCGATCATCCACATTAAACAGTTCGATATTATTAATCGTTGTTTTAATCGACTAAGGTCGATCTTCATATCAAAACAATTATGTGAATTGTTACATGTTGATAATAATAATAATAACCAACGATTATGTGAATCATTACCTGCTATTAATAAATAACAAATGATTACGTGAATCATTATCTTGCTAAATGATTATATGAATCGGTATGCAGAGAGGCATCTCAATGAAGAGACATGTCTCCACATACGTGGAGGCATGTCTATTCATCGACATGTATCCACGTACGTAGAGGCATGTATATTCATCGACATGCCTATACCATGATATACATATCATGATAAAGTTTGATTCTAAAAGGTAAGTACATAAATCAAAAGTGCAAGAGAATAAGACATCGATCTCCTTCATTTGCAATCCAACAAATACTTTATGAATTAAGTTGTGTTCTCTTCATACATGCAACAACCTGCACATAGATTTTATAGTCATATATCTTAGTTGTGAACCAAGTAATAGAAATAAATTTAAAACTACTCACATATCAAATCTGATCCAAAATTTAACATGAAAATCATGCCAAGATCAACTACAACATGTTACACCACCAGGAAAACTGCATAACACGAAGAACATCACTGGTTTAGCAAAATCACCAATACCACACACAATGATCAATGCATATCATAAAAAAAATAGGAATAAATTAGGAAACACCAGAAAGCACATTAGAATCATCAACAATAGCTGCACCAACACCACTTATCAAATCTTCATCGATCAACATCTGAAACTCAAGAACACTCAATCAACAACTACTATCACAAAGAAAGATAACTTGCAGAGCACCAAATCATGAAACATGTGAAATGAAGATACACAAGACCATCCAAAAAAATCTCCCAAAATCTTAGCTCAAGATCTGATCACACTAGAATGTACAAGAGGGAATACTGAACTCTGCAAAGCACTGATAAAAAAAAACTGCAAAATTGGATCATCTGATATGATCAATTAAGCTTTCAGGATCACCAAAACCAATACAGAAGACTATAAATACTCCATACACCAAGAAAAATTCCCATTAAACCAATCTGAAAACATTAGAGAAAGAATATGTTGACATCAATGAAAATAACATATCCTAGCAGCAACAATGTCCAACAATCTCCCCCTTTGGCATTGATAGCAACATATGAACGTGAAAAAAAAATCAATGCAAATAAAGAAGAAAATATCTCAAATAGACTCCCCCTAAGATCAAGTAGATAAAATCATTTTTCACATGCTTCTCTTCCCCTTTGACAATAATGCTAAAGATCTCATAACGGAAAACCAAACTTTACTCTCCCCCTTAAATAAGAAAATAATGATTCTCTCCATCATAAACAAATAACCAATCCAACAGACTATTCCACTAGAGGAGCAGCACCAACTCATCAATCCGGACAAAAGGATAAGACTGTGAAGTCCACCGAATTGATGCAACTCAATGCATATAGTTCTCATCAGGAGGGGTGCATACCCCTAACTTGTATCTCAAATAGACAAATGTATCTGTAGGCAAAGGCTTAGTGAAACTATCAACAATTTATTCCTTTCTAGATACATACTCCAACTTTACTTCCTCTTCACTGACTTTCTCTCTCAAGAAATGATATTTGATTGACACATGTTTACTCTTTGAATGTTGCACTAGGTTCTTTGACATGTTAATAGAACTGGAATTATCACAATATACGACAGTAGGCTCATCATAGATAACTCTAATATCCTTCAATATTTTCTTCATTCAAACTACCTAAGTGCAACTCCCAACAACAACAATGTACTCAACTTTAGTAGTAGATAAGGACACTGAATCTTGTTTCTTACTAGCCCATGAAAACAATTTCTTACCTAAAACAAATGCACCACCAAAGGTACTCATTCAATCATCAACATCACTAACCCAATCAGCATTAGTGTAAGCACATAACATGAAATCATCATTCCTTAGATACCACAAACCATAATCCACAGTCCCCTTCAAGTATCTAAATATCCTCTTTACAATAGTGACATGACTCTCTTCCGAATCAACTTGATATCTAGCAGTCATGCATACAACATGCATAATGTCAAGTCTAGTATAAGTAAGATATAGCAGTCCACCAACCATAGATTTGTACAAAGACTCATTAGCTTTCAGAGATTCATCATTTTTAAATAATTTACAACCAATCACCATAGGAGTTCCAACCAGTTTGGAGTCATCCAACACAAACTTCTTTAGCAATTCCTTCACATATTTAGTTTGAGATATAAAAATACCTTTTCCAATCTGTCAAATCTACAAACCTAAGAAAAATTTCATCTCTCCTATCATAGACATCTCAAATTCTTTTTGCATATCACCAACAAACTTCATACTCAAATCATCATCTCCTCCAAAGATAATATCATCAACAAAGACTTCAATAATCAAGATGTTATCATTTTCAATCTTAAAATACATATTACTATCAGCAGTAACTTTACTAAATTCCAATTTCAACAAGTACTTATCCAATCTAACATACCAAGCTCTAGGGGCTTGTTTCAATCCATAAAGAGCTTTCTTAAGTTTGCATACCATGTCACCATCATCTGATAATGAAAATCCATCAGGTTTCTCAATGTAGACTTCTTCTTCAGATCACCATTTAGAAAACTTGACTTGAAATCCATCTGATATACCTTGAAATCCTTATAGGCAACATATGCAAGAAACAATTTAACAGCTTCAAGTCTAGCTATCGAAGCAAAAGTCTCCTCATAGTCAATTCCTTCTTTCTATGAATATCCTTTGCATACCAATCTTTCTTTATTTTTGACAACTTCACCAGCTTCATTCAATTTGTTCCTGAATACCCCTTTAGTACCAATCACATTTTTATCTTTAGGTCTAGGAACAAGCTCCCATGTGTTGTTCTTTTCAATCTGATTCAACTCTTCTTCCATAACTCTCATCCAATTTTCATCTTTGTAGGCCTCAACAACATCTTTAGGTTTAATTTTAGAAATCAAACATACCGCTTCAGTAGCTAGCCTTCTTCTAGTCATCACACCTTTATTTTTATCTCCAATAATCTGATTCTCAAAATGATTCAACCTTACATACCTCAGAATCTTCTGATTGTTCTGAATTTTAGGTTCCTGCGCCTCTCCACCGACAACAACAACATCCAGATTAACAGTCTCTACCAGATCATTCTTCTTCAATTCTTCAATTTGAATAGGTGTTAGAACAACATGTTGACCATCATCATATTCACATGCTCTGATATCTTTTTCATAGTTCTCATCAACCTTCACATTTGCACTTTCCACTATCTTTCTCAATCTCTTATTGTAGCACCGGTAGGCCTTTCTCTTTGTTTAATATCCCAAGAAAATTCCTTCATCACTTATAGCATCAAACTTTCATATATCCTCATCTCTCTTTATATAACACTTGCTACCAAATTTTTTTAAATATCTCACAATAGGAATATGACCAAACCATATCTCATAAAGTGTCTTACCGGTATCACATTTAATATGTACTTGGATGAATGTCTAAACAACAGTGCTAACAACTTCTCTCCAGTAGATCTTCAAAACATTCCCTTCAATCAACATAGTCCTTGCAACATCCAAAACTGTCATGTTCTTCCTTTCAACAACTCCATTTTGTTGAGGGGTTCTAGGAGTAGATAATTGTCTTCTAATCCCATGCTTCTCACATAATGAATCAAACTCACCGAAAAAAAATTATCCTCCTCTATCAAATCTTAGACATTTCACCTTCAGTCCTATCTCAGTCTCAACCTTTTCTTTGAATATCTTGAATTTCTCCAATGCTTTTGATTTCTCCTTCAAAAAGACAACCCACATCATCCTGGAATAATCATCAATTAGCAACATAAAATATCTGTCACCCTGCACACTTCTAACATTTGTAGGTCCACATCAGTCAGTATGCACAAGATCTATCAATCCATTAGATGTATACTGCTTGCTCTAAAAAGAAGTTCGTGCTTTCTTACTAAAATGACATTCTTTACATACCAGATTAGCAGGCTTAATAATTTTAGGAAGATTTCTAACAACTTGAATAGAACTGATCTTAATCATTGAATCAAAGTTAACATGACATGTTCTCCTATTCCATAACCAACTCTCATCAATCTAAGCAATCAAACAACTTTTCTCACCAGCATTCAGATGAAAGATATTGCCTTCAATCTTAGTTCCAGATGCAATCTCTATACCAGAGGCATTTAGGATCTTACATTTACCATTCTTGAATTGCAAATCATAACCTTTGTCAACCATTTATCCAACCCTAAAATGATTATTCTTTAAACCTTCAACATATAAATTATCATCAATATTATGCTTACCATCAAAGGAAATATAACCTCTACCACGGATCACATGAGCTTTGTCATCTCCAAGTCTTACTATTCCACCATCATACCTTTCCATACTTACAAATTTTATTTTATCACCGGTCATATGATGTGAACAACTTCTGTCAATCATCCATTCATCTTTTTCTTCAACTTTAGCAGCCAAAGCTTTCTCCTCAATAGGGAAACTTGTGGAATCAACAAGTACCTATCCATCTTCTTTGATAACAATAAACACAACTTCATCTCCTTCTGATTCTTCATCTATAACACCTTCATCAGAACCATAGTAACATTTATTTTGATGCTTATACTTTTGGTTACGCTTCTAAGGCTTATCATACTTCTCATGCTTCTCATATCTATCACTTCTATCATGCTTATCAAATTTCTCATGCCTATCATATTTAGCCATTCTCTCTGGGAACCTAGAAGCAAAATGTCCTACCTTGTTGAAAGAGAAACATTTCAGAGGCAACTTTCCATCATACTTACCAGCTCCCTCAGGCAATCTCTGGGAAATCAATGCTTCAAGCTCATCCAATTCTCTTTCTTGCTCTTTCATCTCTCTTCTCTCTCTTTCATATCTGGATATTCTACATTCTTCATGATCATACTTCTACTTTCCGGATGTAGATTCTCTAAATGTTATCTCAGAGTTTCCATGTGATTCACCAAACTCGCTTAGTTCAAATGCAGTAATCTTTCCAACCAACATATCTCTTGTTACAATAGTCACACTTCAGATCTCATCAATATAAGCTACCTTGTGTTTGTAAGTAGGAGGCAAAGATCTCAACACCTTAGCAACAATTTCATCTTCTTCAAGGGTTCCACCAATACATCTGATACCAAGGACAAGATCATTCACCTTAGCCATGAAAGTGTTTATGTTCTCATTATCTCCCATCTTCAGTATCTCATACTTCCCTTTCAAACTCTGCAACTTAGCAACTTTTACTTGTTTATCTCCTTCATACAAGGTTTCAAGCTTCTCCTAGATCTCATGTGCAATCTGAAGTCCCATTACATTAGTCATCTCTAAATTAGTCAGGGTGCTCAGCAATGCTTCCTTCGCTCTAATGTTATTCTAAACTTCATTGATCTCATCAGTAGTAACCAGTTCATTCGGAGACGCAGAGTATGCATTCTTTGTAATCTTCTAGTAATCTTCTCCAAGACATTTCAAATGCACTTCCATCTGGTTCTTCCATATGGCATAATTACTTCCATCAAATCTTAGACTCTCCTTCTTAAAGATAAAACCTTGAGTTGTCATCCCGAATATCCTCAAACGGTCAAGCTTCTTCTCGAGGATCTAGCTCTGATACCAATTATTGGCAACAACAATGAAGGAAAATTGAGAGGGGGTGAATGAATTAGTTTTCATCGGATCTACAAACTTAAGCACAAATACAAATCTAATAAACTACAACAATAATAAAGATAAGAAAATTGATAGCACAACACACAACACAAAGATTTTTGACATGCAAAACCTGGTTAAGAGAAAAACCACAGTGGGAACCTACCCACAATAAGATGATACTCTATAGTAGTATGTGAAAAATGATTACAATGGGGAATGCACATGCATTCAGGCACACTTCCTAGAGCTCACTCCTCAAAAGATAATGACTCGGAAGACTACAACCCTCAGGGAAGTCTCACTGAATTACAAAAAGATTCAGACTACAATCTGAAAGAAATGAATTGGAATAATAACATCTGCAAATGCCTGATGATAGTTTTGGTTAAGCACAATTGTCTGCCCTGCAACACCAATCTCTGCTCAATCAAAATGCCAAAGTATGAGTCAGATGACCTCATTTTTCACATTGATAAGTGTACAACAATTAAAGAGGCTTGGGATATTTTTTAAGAAATTGTATGGTCAAGTTGATGAGATTAAGGGCTACAAGCTTGATAGTGAGCTCACAACTTTGGATCCCAATGATTTTGATACAATCCAAGATTATTTCACAAAAGCAACTGAGCTAAGAGCAAAGCTAAATGATTGTGGAATTGACAAAAAGGATGCTCAATTGGTTTATAACTTGTTGGACAAGCTTCCTTCAGAGTATGCAGCCTTTGTATCTAGCTTTCACACCCATAGGTTAGCTCAAGGTTCCTCATACACTTCTCCCTCATTTGATTCATTCATAGAGATGTTGATACTTGAGCAATCTAAGTTGACCATGATGGGGATTCTCAAATCTTCAAAGTCACAAGCTTTGGTGGCTAACAAAGGGAATCAAAGTAATCAAGGAAAAGGCAAGAATCAAAAGCAACTTAAGTCAAAACAACAACAAGATGGAGCACAATCTTCCTCTCCACAACAAGGTGATTCGCCATTCTCACCTAAGAGGAAATCATATAAGGAAAATCTTTTTTGTGGATATTGCAAGAAGTCAGGACATGATGAACATCATTGTTATAAGAAGGATATTGATGAGTTGAAGAATCTTCTTGAGAAGAACAAAATCAACCTACCTTCTCAAATGTCTATATCGGCTTCTTCTTCCAAAGATAAAGGAAAGGATCACTCTTTTGGGACAGATAAAGGAAAGGGACAAGCTCTTTGTGCTACTACAAGTCATGATTCAGAGAGATGGCTTCTAGATTCAAGGGCTTCTCATCATATGACATCTTCACAGTCTATGTTTTCTACATTTGAACCTTGCCACATGCCACATATTTTGATGGCCAATCATACATACATGGATGTGATTGGGAAAGGATCTATTACCATTGGGGATAACTCCTTCAATGATGTGTTGTGTGTACCCCACTTGACAAATAATCTTCTTTCCATCTATCAAATCACACATGGGGCAACTAGGAAAACTGTGGAGTTCACACCTGATTCAGTTATCATTAGAGACTTGGAGAGTGGATCTATCATTGCGACTGGGGTGGTTGATCATGCATCTCAGTTTTACTCTTTTTCACATTTTGGTCCTATCGATGAGGTTGATTCTTCCTATATTGATGATTCAGATTTTGAGGAGAACTTTGGGCATTTGAACTTGGGGATTCTCACATGTGACCCCATTCTTGAGTCTTGCATTTCATCTCCTTCTATTGATATCACACCACCTATTGCACCTGATGATGTAGCTAGTGCGACAGTTTTGCCTTCTTGTGATTCAGTGCAACAGGATATTTCATGTCTTCCAGCTTCAGTTGATTGGGATGCCTACTTGACAGACATTGCAGGTTTGTTTGTGGACTCCTACATTGCAGATTTGGGAGACACCATTCATGACATTCATCTTCTCTTTGATGAAGATGATCCTTCTTTGATTGTTGTGAGGGATAACTCTGACCCTCTTGTGCATTCTCTACATGATCAATCTTTAGAGGTTGACATGATTGTGGATACTTTTGTACAACACTTAAAGGAGGGCTCTTTATCTTTTGAGGAGACATATGAGTCTTTGGATATTGTTCTACATTCATCTCCACTAGATCTTGGAGTGCCTTTTTCAGCAGTGTGGCATAGTTTACCACCTTTGGAGGGTGTACCTTTCAGCATCAACATGGGGACACTTGAGCAGTTTTCAGAGATTCCTTTCAGCATGAGTATTTTTGCTTCGTCTTCCCTTCATGGTTGGGGAGACTTCATGGATACACCTTTGGTTTTGTTTCTTCCTAAGGGGAGGAATGTTGTTCAACGTTCATGGAGCAATTTCTTCATTCATCTTCGATCTTCTATCATTGGTGCAGATTCCAGATTGAGGGGGGGCTTCCTAGTCTCTCTTCTTCTTCTCTCATATGGGGGGGACTTTCTCCTCGCATGGGGTTTTGTCCTTCACATACTTCTATGAGAGTTCTTTGTATCTAGTTTTCATCTCTCTTCTGGGGGAGGGTTTTTTCCCATTGGGTTTTTCTCTCTTTCCCCGCTTTGTGAGAGATTTCCTTGCATTGGTTTTCATGCATTTGCATTTGTACATGGTTACCTAACATGGCCTTGTAGTTGGGACCCATCTTGAATTGCTTAGTTGCATTGAAGACTTAAGTGCATTCCCCTAAGTTGCACTTAAGGGGGGGTGTTGGTGTAAATAATTATTCATCATGGATATTATTACACTATACTTAAGTTTACTTAGGAAATGCATTTCATAGTAGTTTGGGTATGAGACACTTGGGTGTTTGTGCCACATTGGGATAGTGTGTATAGGAGAATTTCCACCTTTTATGGTGTTGATCTTGTTGTTACACTCCACATTCAGTGGGTGATCCACCTCATGTGGAATATTATATTGTTTCTCCTACCTACCCACACCTATTTCCTACCTACCCTTATTTCTTATTGAGCCACATGTCATGTTTGTGTGCTCACATATTCATATAGCCTTGCCTATATAAGGAGGCTCATATTCATTGTATGTAACAAGAATGCTTAATGATCCAGTTGATCATATTTTTCATCTTGATAGAATACAGTTTATTTCTATCATCTATTTTGTTCTCTCTTATTTGTGCTTTCCATTGCCTCTTGATCTTGGCAAAATCTCACATGGTATCAAAGTTGGTCCATGTCTCACATATACAATTCATCAACCTTGACAACAAGGTTGGCTAAACCCTCAACTCACAATTACAAAATTACATCACATGATACAAAGATCGACCTTCGGACCAATATAATGATATACATCACATAACATGGACCTAAATTAAATCTCCAAACATGCAACACCACCAGAAATCACACCAAGATCAGCCGCAACATGTTACGCCACCAAGAAAACTACATAACATGAAGAACATCACCGGTTCAACAAAATAACCCATACCGAGCACAACGATCAATGTGGATCGCCAAAATAAATAGGACTCAATTAGGAATCACCAGAAATCATGTTAGAATCATCAGCAATAGCTGCACCAACACCACTTATCAAATCTTCATTGATCAACATCTAAAACTCAAGAACACTCAATCAACTATAGCTATTGCGAAGAAAGATAACCTGTGGAGCACCAAACCATAGACCATCTGAAATGAAGATACACAAGACCATCCAAAATAATCTCCCAAAATCTCAGCTCAAGATCTTATCACACAAAAATATATTGGAGGGAATACTAAACTCTGCAAAGCACTAATCAGAAAAACAAACTGCAAAACCGGATCATCTGATATGATCAATTAAGCTTTCTGGATCACCAAAACCAATACAAAAGACTATAAATACTCCATACACAAAAACAAAATCCCAATAAATCAATCTGAAATCACTAAAGCAAGAATATGTTGACATCAATAACAACAACATATCCTAGCAGCAACAATGTCCAACATGTACCTCATATTTAGAATTTTTTTGAAGTTGGGCATGGGTAGGGGGAGAATGATGGAGCAGGTGCATGTTTGAAGAGATCTCTAGTTAAGGAGAAATTGACAATTTCAAGTGCAAAATTTTCTGATGCACATTCTATTGTTGATTGGTGTAGTTCAGCAATGTCACAGGGAGGGACACTTGATTCAATAGTGCAAAGATTCTTTTGGCTGGTTGAGGAGGGCACAATGAAAGATAGATTATATTGTCAAACAATTTAAGATTCTTCAAAGATGCATTCATTTTGCAAATTAGATGCAAGTACATGGACCATTTGGACACGATAATTGACTTGTTTTGTCAGAGTTGTGTTAAGTGTGATTGGGATCAGTGCGATTCAAGTGAGTGGGTAGATATGTGGGTTCCACAATATCTAACTCATTTATCTCAAACAATTTCCATACCAAATGATGAATTGGAAAGTTCAGTTGAATATGACCATATTTTAGATCTTCCACAACCATAACATGTTTTTGCAGTGGTTGCACCACAGGGGAATGAAGAGAGATCAGACTATTGCACTAGCAGAAATATGACAAATAAATGACCAGGTGACTAAAACTTTGTCACGACGAGTAAAAATGACCAAATTCTAGTCATTTTTTGTAACACGACTATAAATGACTAAATAAATGACTATTACTCCTCTATTAAAACTAAACATCAGGTTTATGCTTGGATGCTTGGACAACAATTTTATATATATATATATATATATATATATATATATATATATATATATATATATATATATATATATATATATATATATATATATATATATATATATATATATATATATATATATTGTTATATGGAGCCTAATCAAACTTGGAGGTTAAATTTCCCCCCTTTTATTGGCACAATTTCTCTCCAAATTATTCAACAGGGGTTTGGGGGCAGCGCCCCCGATGTGCTCCCTATCGCAGTATAGGACGAGGTCGAGGGGAAACAATGCCCTTGAAAGCTCAAATGAATTTTACTAGATAATAATATTGGATTCTATGTTTAGTGGATGTAGCCCGAGTTTGGGTGAACCATATTAATTATATATTTAAATAATTATTAATTATATATATATATTAATTATATATATACACACACCAAATCCTATATATCAAATTATTGTTTAAACTCCCAAGTTATGGGTACCTAATACCATTGTCCCCATCATGAGGTTAATTTTACTTAATTAGCTTAATTCCATATTTACTTTTTCCAACCAAAACCTAATGAGTTGAGCATATATTCTCATCCGTTAGATTGCTTTGATTTCCACCGTTGGATCTTAGGGCTTCATTGGGAGACACTAACTTCTATTATGATGGAAATAAAAGGGAATTTTAACCCTAGCCTCCTTCATGAAAGCCATTGATGCAGGTTTTCCAAGGGTGTTTTGGCTTCATCAAATCAGCCATGAAGATCAAAGGTTTGTCCCAAATCTTTTTTCTTCCTCTTTGATTTTTAATTTATCCTTAGATCTGAATTTCCTTTTTCTTTTTTTCTTTTTGTTTTGTAGATCTCCTATGGATTTGTGCAAGGAAATCCAAACCCTATTTTTTTTTCTAGAAACTTTTCTTCATGGAGACTAGGGTTAGAGTGGAGACTAGGGTTGTTTTATTATTATTTTATTTTATTATACTTTTTCTTTTGTTGAGCAGAGCCCTAGGAGGCTATCATTGTAGACCCTCCCCAAAGAGCTATGACCTTCCCCAGAGTAGAGTCACAGACCTCCATAGGGGCTGTGACCCCCTCCCATGGGGTGTCACAACTTCCTTTGGGGTTGCGATGCCCCATGGTGGGTGTCGCAGCAACACTTGGGGGCTGCAATCCCTTCCCATGGGGTGTCGCAACTTCCTTTGGGGTTGTGACGCCCCATTGTGGGTGTTAGAGAAACCCTTAGGGGCTGTGACTCCCATGTGGGAAGCCACAACTTCCAAGAGGCTACGATTCCCTCCATGAGGAGTCACAGAAACCCACTCAATTATATATATATATATATATATATATATATATATATATATATATATATATATATATATATATATATATATATATATATATATATATATATATAAGAGTGTTGAAAAGAGAGTATTATCTAAAGGAAAAGATGTGAGGATACATTGAGGGAAAACAATATATATGTTTTGACTTGAGGGGGATAAATATAAAAATGTGTGTCAACAGAGTTAAACAAAAGGTGCAGAATATGTGCTTTCAGAAAACATTTAAACAAACATACATACATTTGTAGTTGGTTATATATGTACATATATATACATGTTATATATATAATTTTAACATGTGTATATAGATGTGTATGCATACATGTATACCATTATTTCATGCACAAGTAGATTCATAGCTAGATTTAATTTGGAACACATCCTCATAGAGATACATATGTACATATAATCTTGTTATATGTAAATTTATATTCTATTACTCATGCTTAACCAAAACTTTCAAGCATCTAGATTTAATGAAATGGTATTAAAATGATAATTAATTATTACAATGATTAAATAAATGACTACCATGACTAAATAAATGACCAGTTAACAACAATCAATGACTAAATTAACCACTAAATATACTATCAAACTGATCAATCAAAACAACCAATAAATGACTAAAATAGTTTAGTCATAAATTTGGTCACGTTATAAATGATCGATAATAAACTACTAATGGTCACGTGACCAAGATTAGTCATTTATATGCAATTTTTAGTAGTTTTTTTAGTCATATATTGTTATTTTTGTACTAGTGTTGGTTGACATGGTGTGTACAGGGAAAGAAAAAGCTAACACAACTCGTGACAGATGATGATGGGTTCTTGTATTCTATAGGTTCAATTATTGTTGTAGGAACTTGGTTGCGAATATACAAGATTAGAAAGAATGGCATACCTACATTTGAAGACTACGAGAGACAAAAAACCATTCTTATGTATTCACACCTTATTATAACTACAAATGTCAAGTTGTTGAAGCATCAATCAAGACTAAAGACAAAAGAACTATGGATAGTGAGTAGTGTTGATCATGAAGCAATACTGGATATTCTTAAGCAAAGAGATGGCCCTTTAGGCACACTTGAGTAGAAAGTCTTTATTATCTCTTAATTGTTTATCATGCATTTAATTTTAAATAATGATCATAAAACCTTTATGTTCAATATTTTTATGTGTAGATTAACAATTCTTAAAAATGCAAGTCTTTTTTATGAACAATACTATTGCATCACGATTTTTGCATCAACATAGTGGGTACACTCAATATAATTCGTAAGGATGTATCTTCATGACATATAATCCCACCTCTTCATTTATTATCATACATTTCATTTCGGATAATGATCATAAAAACTTTATGTTCATGTTTTTTATGTGTAAATTAACAATTCTTAAAAATGCAAGTCTTTTTGATGATATACAATACTATTACATTACGATTTTTTCAACAACATAGTGTGTACACTCCATATAATTCGTAAGGATGTATCTTCATGACGTATAATCCCACCTCTTCGTTTATTATCATGCATTTCATTTCAAAGAATGATCATAAAACTTTTATTTTCATATTTTTTATGTGTAGATTAACAATTCTAAAAAATGCAGGTCTTTTTGATGATATACAATACTATTGCATCACGATTTTTGCATCAACATTGTGGGAACACTCGATATAATTTGAAAGGACGTATCTTCACAGTATATAATCCCACCTCTCCATTTATTATCATGTTTTTTTATGTGTAGATTAACAATTCTTAAAAATGTAGGTCTTTTTGATGTTGTTCACGTTGCTTATGTTGTTCTTCATTTATATGTAGACATTGCTCTACGTAAGATTGGCTCTTAGGATGTGAGGACATCAGATGCACATGAAGTGGGATGTTGTATTTGTATATGAGTACATTGATGTAACTTTATTATGATGATATATGAGTACAAATATATACAATGTATTTGCACATGAGCACATTGGTGTAGTTGTATTGATGATATATAATGTATTTGTACATGAGTACATTGGTGTAGTTATTTGATGATATACAATGTCTTTGTACATGAGTACATTGGTGTAGTTATTTGATGATATACAATGTATTTGTACATGAGTACATTGGTGTAGTTTTATTAATGATATACAATGTATTTGTACATGAGTACACTGGTGTAGTTGTATTGATGATATACAATGTATTTTTACATTAGCACATTGGTGTAGTTGTATTGATTATGATGAAAAAAGATGCATAGACTAACAAATCTTATGTGTATGACCCACTTGTGTATGTTCATGGATGCCACATGTAAGTGTAATGGTAATTATGTGTCTAGAATATAAGCAAATATTGATCATGATCATTACTAGTTTGCTAAATTCATTACAATGTAATATAGGAATTTTAGTCTATATTTATCCTTTTCATCCTCATTATCATTTAATATAGGCTTGTTTGATAATTTTTTGCACTTAGGACACTCAAGGGATGTCACCAATAGGGTATGACCATGAGTGTTTGACCAAGTAGGTAGGCAAAATAGGAGCATGCCTAGGGTAAGAATACCTAACCGGACGTGTTGGAACTGACAATTCATGCCCACAACGAGCATAATGAGAATTTGGCTCTGTGGAAACTTTTCATTTAATGCACTTGACGATTTTTTCATCAACTAAAAAATCGCTGCCCTACGAAAAACCGCTCTGAATATTAAAAATTCTAGATAGGCTATTGTAGGTGGCCCTCATGTGACCTTATAGGTTCAAACTGATCATTTGCAAGTGCCATGAATTCCAAGATATGGCCTTTCAATGTTTGACAAATTTTAGCACTTAGGGCGCTCAAGGGATAGTGTCGATAGGGTATGGCCGTGAGCGTTCAACCAAGTCAGGAGGAAAAATAGGAGAATTCTTAGGGTAAGAATGCCCAACTGGATGTGTTCTAACTAACAGTTTGCACCCACGATGTCCTTGAAAATACGAGATAGGATATTGTATGTGGCCCTCACATGACCATGTAGGTTCAAATGGATTATTCACAAGTGCCATATATTTGAAGATACGACATTTCAAAGTTTGATAATTTTTCGCACTCAGGACGCTCAAGGGACGAGGTCGGTAGGGTATGGCCCTGAGCATTCGACTACATGGGGGGGTAAAAAAGGAGCATGTATGGGGTAAGAATGTCTAACTCGACATTTTGGAACCAATGGTTTGCACCCACGATGAGAAAAACAAGAATTTGGCTCTGTGGCAACTTTCCATTGAATGCATCTAATGATTTTTTCATCAACTAAAAAAACCCTGCCCTATGAAAACTGCTCTGAATCTTGAAAATATGAGATAGGCTATTGTAGGTGGCCCTCATGTGGCCCTTTAGGTTCAAATGGATCATTTACAAGTGCCACATATTCTGATATACGACTTTTCAAAGTTTGACAATTTTTAAGGGACAAGGCTGGTAGGGTATGGCCCTGAGCATTCGACCAAGAGGGGGGGAAACAAGAGCATGTGTGGGGTAATAATTCCTAACCATATGTGTTGGAACCGGCGATTTGTATTCATGACAAGCAGAACGAGAATTTGGCTCTATGGCAACTTTTCATTGAATGCATCTGATGATTTTTTCGTCAACTAAAAAATCGGTGCCCTACAAAAACCACTATCAATCCCTCATGTGACCCGATAGGTTTAAATAAATCATTCACAAGTGCCACAGATTTTGAGATATAGCTTATCAAATTTTGACTTTTTTTTTGCACTTAGGGTGCTCAAGGGACGAGGCCGATAGGGTATAGCTCTGAGCATTCAATCGAGTGGGGGGGGGGGGGGGGAATAGGAGAATTCCTAGGGTAAGAATGGCTAACTAGACATGTTGGAACTGAGGGTTCATGCCCATGATGAGCGAAACGAGAATTTGGCTTCGTGGCAACTTTTCATTGAATGCATATGACGATTGTTTTATCAACTGAAAAATCACTACCCTACAAAAACCACTCCAAATATTGAAAATATGAGACAAAATATTGTAGGTGTCCCTCACATGACCCTATAGTTTCAAACGGATCATTCGCAAGTGGCACGGATTCTGAGATAGAACCTGTCAAATTTTGACAATTTTTCACACTTAGGGCGCTCAAGGGACAAGGTCGGTAGGGTATGGCCCTAAGTGTATGACCAAGTGGGGGGAAAAAATAGGAGCATGACTGGGGTAATAATGCCTAACCAAATGTGTTGGAACCAATAGTTCATGCCCACGACGAGCAGAACAAGAAATTGGCTATGTGGCAACTTTTCATTGAATACATCTAACGATTTTTTTGTCAACTGAAAAATTGTTGCCCTATGAAAACCACTCCAATTCTTGAAGATCCAAGATAGGAAGCTCATGTGTCCCTTTAGGTTCAAACGGATCATTTGCAAGTGCCATGGATTCTGCAATACAACCTGTCAAATTTTGACAGTTTTTTGCACTTGGGGCTTGGTAGGGTATGGCCCTGGTATTCGGCCGAGAGGGGGGGGGGGATAGGAGAATTCTTGGGGTAAGAATGCCTAACTGGACATATTGGAATGGATAGTACAATTCATTATGAAACACAATATGCCTACCTTCAATAGGGGGTAGAGATATTTTGCACATGATAATAAAAGAAAGGAAGGTAACATTTGTATATTTTAGTAGTTGAATGATGATAAAAAAAATTTTATGTTTAGAGTTCATATATTCAGGTCTTAAATTTAACGAGCAACATGTGGAAATGGACCTCTTCACAGTATCTCCCTATTGAGATAGCTTTAATGATGGGGGATTGCTGCTGAATGTAACTAATGGATTATGAAAAAATTACATTCTATTGTAGAAGATGCTTTGATACTTTTCATTTGTCATTACTAATTATCCTTGTTATGATTAATAACAATACCATTATGGTCATTAAATTTGGTGAAGTTTCCAAAGCCAACCAAATTTAACACTTAAGATTTAGATGGAACAAATTATATCGAATCTCAAGATTATACAAATAACATTCTATTGTTCATTATTTAACCATTGTTAATTATTGGATTCAAAATTAAAGTTAAAAGAATGAAGCCATGCACATGAGGAACAAGTTATATCGAATCTCAACTTCTATATATCAAAATGCCGAATAATTACAAGTGTATGTCCATATACAAAAATGGCATAAATCTCAACTCAAACAAAATGTATGTCCATATACAAAATATACATACCAACTAGATATCTAAGTATCCTAAAATGTCTCTATCACATCCTAAACTATTGATGGATCATCAAAACCAATCCTCTTCGCAACACTCCTTGGCTTTAAAGGATCCTGCACAAGAAAAATCAAACCACAATTGAGATTAGTTATATTATATAATTTACATTCAAAAAGTTAATATAAAAATCAATATACATTGAACTATAATTGAACTCTAAAATTGAATTCTTGGTTACTTCATCTCCATGTTTTCTCATAAGATGGTCAAGAGTCCTAGAATACATCTTCACTGGAGTAGGGATGTCATCAAGATTTTCGTAGACAACCTATATATGTTCACAAACATAACATTGATACAAGTTAGTATATAATTGTTGATGATAAGAAGAAATTATATATACTAAATGAATACACCTAAAAATGGTCTGAAGATAGTTAATTAAATACACAGTTATTTGATTAATTCCCCTTCCTAATTAATTGAATTCACAAGCAATTTAATTAATTTCTCTATTCATCTACTAGTAAATAAATCTAAATGATTTATTTATAAAGTTCATTTCATATCCCCCTTTGGTTAATTAATTCTAAATTAATTAATGTCTCCCCATATTAATCAATTCTTCTAATCCCTAATGAAGATTAACAAACTCAAGTTTGTTGAGATTAATTGTCGTTTTCCAATTATTTGAATTTCTAAATTCAAATAAGCACATGGCTCCTAACTTTAACCACCTAACCTAACCATCCCCTAACTTAACCCATTCAATCTAATCTTGGGTCTAACTAACCCTATCATATCTTGCACATTCTAACCTCCTTATCCTAACCTCCCATGGTGTGGATATTCTCTCCTTGAGACACATGGCACTTTTGCCACATGTCTCCTCCCTTGGACACTTGCCCTCTCATGAGCAAGGCTCCTTGACACTTGTCACCACAGAGATGACAAGTGTCCCTTCCTCCAACCTCTTCTCCAACTTCCTCAATCTTGGCCCTTGATATCTTCAGATCAAATCTAGACCATCGATTCCTGCCACCTCAACTTTGTCCTTGGAATTCCTATAAATATCCCCATTTTGGAGCAATATGGATCCCATCTCATATCAATTTAGGCATCATTACTATAGGCAATTTGCATTTCAATTATCTAGCATTTAGCTTTTGGATTTATCATAACATGTTAATCTAGTTTCTTAAATCATGCATTTCATATCATCTCCATAGTTAATCATGATCAAATAGCTTCTCAACTCTTGAGTTGTCACTTTGGAGGTCATTGCTCCACTGAGAGCCCATCAATCCAACACCTTCAAGGTCCTCAAGAATAGAGGAAAATGGGACATTTCAAGGAAGGCTTATGGTTTGCATCTTTGATTTAGTTTTGAAATTAAGCTTTTCAATTATATTATATTGTCTCATTATATGTGTATGCCTTCTTACTAACCACATTTTTAGCATCACACTAAAAAAAAAAAAATAAACACATGTACAACAAGGTGATCTATATTATTCAAATCTAAAGCGTCAACAGGCTCATGACTATTTGAACAATAACTTGTACTTTCACAATTTTCTTCTTGCTCTGAATACACATCTGCACTGTCATGTTGGGAATAAGAGTCACCTTCAGCATCATAGGATGTACATCCAATTACAGTTTCATCTCCATCACTGTACTCAAAACTATGTGTATTTTTCAGATTTATTCATTTCAATCTCATCAATCCATTCTTTAATTACTGGCAATACTTTCCTCCCTCAAAGTTGAAGACCAACTAACTGAGTCAGGCTCATCAAGCTCTAAAAATAATTCAATCCAAATAGACTCATGGGGTCTAAAATCAACTAGAAGCTCATTTAATGTAGAAATAAATCTTTCATAAAAAACATATGATGATTCTACCTTTCTCTTCCCTACTTTCCTTCTTAAAAACAAGATGCATCTATCTTGGATCTTTTCAAGACATATTTCAATCTCCCTATCAATGTCTTTCAAATTTGACAAAGAAAGTTCAGATCTAGGAACCACATCTAGATCCATCAAATTTGAAACATCTATTGAACCATTACCATGACAATGCGTCTTACTATTTTACCCTCTTTTCAAAATATATGCAGTCATTAACTTCATAACCAGACATAATTCTCACCATATTTCTGAATGAAACTTTTAAGAACAAGAAGTATGTAACCTTAGAACCAATACTCCTTTTCCTGGTGACTTGCTTCACCTTATAAGGAACAAAAGTTATCTCATGAATGGGAAATACCTGGGTATAGTTGTTGATGTTGTTCACTTTACTTCTAGCTGAATGTTTGAAGAAAACCTCCAAACCTCAGGTTCGTTCTTACAGAGTTGCCACCTCCCTAAAGAGGAACAAAATTTGACTATTGATCTTCACTCTGAAACACTTTCAGATTTCTAGGTCTCACATAGCAGAGTCACATAATATTGTTTTTTTTTTTTAATTTCTCAGCAACAAAATCATCCAGGATGTATACCTTCAAATCTGAAAACAACTTTCAAACTTGTAAACTTCTAAGACTCTTCCCCAAATGAATTTGGCCAGACTCACTTACAATCTGATTCAATAGTCTATACCAGAGATCTTTAGATCTATCCCTAGCAGAGTTGCCATTTTGTTGGTCTCAAAAAAGACACCCAATTTCACATGCAATCTATCTATGAAATAGCCAATCTCAATCAATGAAAAGCTTCAGGGCTTAGACAACATAACATAGGATCCTAATGATCCTCCTACACTTCAGGTTCTGCAAGACCTAGGGGGGACACCCTTTGATACACAAAGTACAACTAGTTACAAACATATAGCATCAATAAAAGCAGAAAAATCTCATAGGACTCAACAACAAGGAGGTTACTACAGATGGGCTAGATCTACATTGACATCTCAACAAGATTGGAGCATGAGATAGCTAGAACATCTAAAACTACAAACATGAAAGAAAATAGATACTTGATATTTTAAAATCTCTGAGAATCCCCAGAATCTGCAAGACCAATTCCTTATCCAAGGGTATGGAGTCATACATCAAACTGAAAATGAAAAACCTCTATTGCAAATCCAATTTATTCAGAAAGACATCCTTGTATTAATGCCTAACATTAATACATTCTAAACTCAAACAAAGGATCATACATATTTAGACATTATCCTGAATCCAAAATGATTTCTCATAGAATTTAAACTCTTCCTTGAAAAGTACCTAAGAACAACCACTACACTCCCATTTTGAGAGGACAAACCCAAACTCCCTTGAAGACTAGATTCATTGAAAATAAGAAAAGGCCTAGAGATAATCCAATAATCTATATATATGCCTTACATATATGTGACCTGCAACAGAAAATATCTATAGCAAGAAGATACTTTATTACTTGAAAATGGACATTCATTGATCAGATTTGGAAAAAAACTTAGAAAATGGAAACCGAGATTATGGAGCCTTGCTCACAAAAAAACTGGAACCCTTACAAAATGAGAAGACTCTCAAATAAGAAGGAAAGGGAGGACAAAATCAGATTTCATTCTCTGACAATAGAAACTACCGTATCTTTCAGTATTAACTGTTTTGAACAACTTGGCCTACAAAACATCCATTAATCTCTCTGATTGAATAATCCAATCTGAGATCCTGAGGAAACTACCCCATAAATACTTGTCGTGGGTTACACTTGACTACAAAATTAGATTCCTTGAATCGAGAGCTTTCCAATGATATATAACACATATATATCGGGCAAAAATTAAATCCCTCAAGCACCAATCTTTTTACAGGTCGGTCATCTAATTTTCTACCTTTCCACCACAGTCTGAAATCATATTTAAATCTTTGAATTTTGCCATGCATCTCTACCATGTGGCACCATCTAGTTCATTTTGGAGCCCTTATCCTGCCACCTCAGCACTGCCTAAGATCATTGCCAGAATGAAGGTCTTTGTTTCTTCCTCAGCTTGCTTGTTCTTTTTATTTCCTCCAGATTGCTCTCCTTCTCTATTGGGCCCCATCGCTTGGTCGCCAAGTCGCAGCCTTTAGCCATCGAGCAACTTTTCATTGTGACTTGGCGACAACCGTTGATCTCCCTCGGATCATCATCGATCTTCCCTGACTTGCCTGACCTTTACATCACCTGAGCGGCTCTCTCTATCACTCTTTCTTCTGATGGGCACGACACGTGGCACCATCTAGTTGATTCTGAGGTGAATGTCTTGGCACCTCATCACAACCTGGACTAACCACCAGAATGGAGCTCTTCTTTATCATGGGGTCATGAGGGATATGCCAACTACCAGTTTCTCACCGCGATCTAGTGACCACCATTGGACCATCTGCAGATCTACTCGCTCACAAGGTCTCTAGTCTTTTGAGTGTTATCATTTTATGCTAGCGAGCTGGAGACTGGTTTTAAGTCGCGAGGCCTTGAATTGGTCTTTTCTGCTCACCCCTTCTGTCGGGCCCACCACATGTCAGCTACTGGTTCACCTTTGGATCCAACATGGCACCACTTGTCGCCATGTCACTTTAGGCCGAACCCTCCACTGGACCTGGGCCCGCCTTGTTTCCTAGTCACGATGGATACTCTAACGAGTAGCTTCCCATCGCGACCTAACAACCACCATTGGATCAGCTACGATCAGCGTTGGATTTGTCTTGACTTGCCCATTGGTTATTTTACCTTTTCACTGTAAAATTTGGTTGCCTTGAGATGCGTGCACACGCATGGGGTCCACCGGGTCACTGAGCTAGCTCCTTGTAAAAATCCCTTAAGCTTTGACACTATGAATATGTGTGACTTTCCATTTAAATACTAAAACACTCCTCCCCACCACCAATGTGGGATAAATGGTTTACACTTGGCCCTTTGCTTGCAAACCCTCTAGGTCCTTTCCTCTGTCACGCGACTCCTGCCATTTGCTTTTGCCTCAAGGTTTCTGAGCTTCTTTAAGAACCACGTACGAGCACTAGCAGTACACCAACCAATTGCATTTACTTGGAATTTTTGAGCGAGGGGAGGATGCAAACTGGGTTTTGTTTTGTCCTTCCTTGAAATGAATCCTAATTGATCTGACCCATTAGGTAGTCCTTTGATAACATATGCAAAAATTAGAAATGGACCTGTTATCACTGTTCTAAAATTGGGTATTATTTTCCCATAGTTGGCTAGAAGTCTGCAAAATGTGTCTAGTATGGCCTTGTTACCTCTGAGTTTCTTAGGTCACTTGAGGGTTTATGGTTTTTGTGATTATAGCTCCCCCTAAAGGAAAAACCCTTATGTTATATTCCTGCATTACTTTTGCCACTTAGAGAAGGGTCGATCTATCATAAAAAGTGTCCCCCCATTAGTTATTTCCCTAGGCGGTCCCTTAATATTTTAAATCTGTGCGCCTTTACCTTTATCTTGTTCTAATGTTTGTTGGGGGCCTTAATTATTGCACAACTCACTGTTAATCTTGTAGTTGTCGTTGTTTCTCTAGGCAAAGAATCTAGCAAGTTAATGTTCACGAAATAGCGAAAAGGCTAGGTAGGTCCCAGAGGTGAGCGACTTCTTTTCTTAAAGGATAGCCGATTCAGAAAAGATCAATGACTCACATTGTTTTGTGGCTGAAAGATGCATGTGTTCTACCTTTCGCGAAGTAGCGAAAAGGGTGGTGGGCCCGGGTGAGGTGGTCATGGCAAGGGTAACCGATGAGCATGTTGCTGAGATCCAATGGATATTGCTGCTTCGTGAAGATAAGTGACCTGAGTTTTAAGCTCTGCGAAATGGCGAAAGGGGCCGATTGGCCCAAAGGACACGCAGGTCATAAAGTTAAAGGTCGATTAAGTATTATTTGATCGGATGGTTGTCGTGGTTTCGCAACCGTAAGTCAAACGAAGATTAGTGATCACGAAATGGTGAAAGATAGGTGGTGGACACATGGCACGACAGATGGTTTATTCTGTGGAATGTAATTGTGACCTCTCAAGTGCACATGGCTCTGAAGGGTAATTGAGGGCCCGCCTTGGTCCAACCGGCAGTTATGTGGGGAATAGTAAAGTAAAGCACGGGGTGGTTTCAGAATGGAACCCCATGGAACTTCCTAAGAAAATGGCACATTGCCACATGGCATTTGTTGACCGGTGACGAGATAAAGCAAGTGGTCTCCGAGTTAAAGGGCCCACTTGAGAGGTCTAAAGTATGATAAAAGGTGTTCATCTCGTGGTCGATCCGCCAGTTGTCAATGTTTCATAGCCCAAAGATGCCTGCAGCTTAGCCTCTGCGAAATGGTGAAAACCGTTAGCCATCAAGGTGATGCGCGGTTAGTTAGTAAGACTAACAGTCATTGTTAGAGATAAAGACCAGGCAGGTAGATCATGATCTAATAGCCGACGTTGATTCGCGAAGTTAAATTGCACAAGTTTTAAGGCCAACGAAATAGAGAAAAAAAGGTAGGGCCCGTCACTAACACAGAGAGACCAGATGGAGTAAAAATAGTCCAGGTTCCCATGATCGAACGGTTGTCATTGTTTCACGAAAGAAAAGTGTGGAGGTTTTAAGCCTTGCAAAATAGCAAAACAGAGGAAATACTCAGAAAATTCATGATCCGTTCGACCCCATTTTTTGAATTCAATTTGTGAATTCAATTATGAAGTGATGGCCGAAGCATGCGGAATTAATTTCCAAAATTCAATGCCAACTTGCCTTATTAGTGTCTGCATCAACTTGAATGTTGGTATCATTTCAACGAGTCCATTGCAGAGGAGTTGGTGCAAAGCATTTTTCTTCAAGCAGAATAACAGGTTTTTTGTGCTTTTTCTTGATAATTTTGGTCCGAATTTGGTGATTGTTGTGTGAATTGTTTCATAAGAGGTTTGTGCAAGTCTCAATTGATATAGTTGCATTATTAAGATGGCACCAAGAAGGGAGTTGACAAGAAAAGTGAATTACCAGGATGGGAATATCTGTGATGATTTTTTGGAACAGTTAACCATGTCTACCAATGTCGGTGCCAAGGCTAAGGAATTGGTACAAAAGAACCATCGTCTGAGAATTGGGGATGGCTTATATGACAAAGCTAATTGGTTGAGGGATCCACAAATAAGGATGTTAGGTTTAGGATTGTTCAAACTAGGTTTTGGTCAGAGACATTCCCTCACCCCTTTGAATAGCATATGGGAACTGGATGTGGGGAAACTTGTGGTTCCTATTGTATTCATGGATGTAGACTTGTTTACCCTGATTGCACAAAACTATGACCCTGTAGCTAGATGCATCAAAAGTTTGAAGGGATCAGCCCTGACTAAAATAAATGATGATGAATTAAAAAATGTATTCAAGCTTAGTGAAGCTTCAAATCTGTTAGAGCCTATTGATTTTGAATAACTGGCCCAAGTTTATGATGCACAAAGGGATCACCTTAGGAATGGCCCACTGAAAGAATTCTTTGTCAAGATAGGAAGGTTGACTGTTGTAGGCCCTAGTACCATGGAACCCTTCTCCTTGAATCTATTTACTTTAAGAGCTAAGGGTATGTATTGGGCACTTTGTCAGATTTTCAGGGAGGATGCTGAGAAAAACATGCCAACTCATTACATGTTGATGATTGCACAGATTCTAAACCCCTCTCTAGCAGTAACATTTGACTATGCTTCCTACCTCACTAATGCAATTCATGCAGGGCTTGTAGGAATAAAAAATGGTAAGGTGGATAGGCCATTTGGATGGTATTCTCTTCCGATGCACATGTTTTTGTTCAAGGGTGCTCACTATTTTGCAAAAGAAATGGATTTGGTTAAGGTAAAAGATAAGGAAGAGATACCGTTCAACTTTGCAGCACTGTTTTATCCTAGGATAGAGAGGATGCTAGCTATCTAAATTTTGATAGATGCTTTGCATCTAAAATTAGGATTCTTTTATGCACAGAAAACCCTAGGATTCCTGAGGCTCTCTTGGAATTCCTTAGGCCTAAAGAGTTTGTTGAGGGTATTAAAATTGTTCACAATTGGGGAGATATGTATTTGTACCCTGTTTCTACTATTTTCAGAGTATATGGTTTTAGAGGTACTCCCTATCTACTACCCTATCAGGTCCCATTGAAGATAGGGATTGCATAAGTCTTGAGACAAATTGGAGGTGTACAAGAGGCAGAGCTGACAAATAGGGATAAAGGGACCATTTTCCCAACCATTAGTATGGCTCATCATTTTGTAATCACTAAAGGTGGCTAGAAATATTTTGAAGAATTATTTAAGCCATATAGGTTGTCAACTGCAGTTTCAAGATGTGCAAAACCTGAGGACTTTTTCAACGGCATGCTTAGAAAGAGGGCAGTGTGTAAAGTTAGGCCTCATCAATTTCAGTACCCTGGAGATTTAATTAGGAATGAATTCAGTTTGGATGAGCAAGAACTGAGGAAAGAGAAGTGGGTTAAATATAAAAGGGCTCTTGACTCCATTCATCAATTTGATAGTAGTTATGACCCTCTTTCTAGCTTTCACCCTTTTGAGGAAAAAATAAAATTCTTAATTCTCTATTTTGAAGACCTCATGCAAACCCTGAAAGAAAAAAGGGAGGCTATAATGCTAAATGATCCTGGTAGGGTTAAATTGGTCCTAGCTAAGTCTGTCTTTGCTAAGGCTATCCCACTCGGTGATTATGTGATGCATAAGAAATCAAAGTATAGTGTGATGATGCCAGTGATAGGTGAGCCTTCCACTTCAAGCGGGAAAAGATCCATAAAGGATGTCATTGACATCCAAGATTCCCCTAAAATGTAAAGAGTGTGGAAGGAAGTGCAAACTGGTGAACCTCTCTATTCTCCATCGCAGTCCCCTATCCACATAGGAGAAGAGCAAGCGGTGGCTAAGAAATTGTTACAGTTAGGAAGTCTCGGGGAGATTGCCTATGCATATGAGGAGACACAAGAGGGGATGCCAGAAGAGCTACCTAGTGCTGAAATGAACTTGACTGATGGTGAGCTAAAAGGCAAAGAATTAGACCCAACTGTCAAACAAGCTAGTGAGGAGTTCCTGGCTAACAACAATTTTGTTACAATAGGGGCTTTCATGCAATTTGTGTGGAAGCAAAATATGGAACAATTCAAAGCCAGATGTGAGCAAAGGAGGAGTGAACAACCTCACAGAGATGTAACTCAGGTGGAAGAAGAGGTGAAGCAAGAAATGACTTAAGAGATTAAGACCATTACCCCTAAGAAGGGAAGAGAGATGGTGTCTAAGGCTGGTGTTTTAATCCTCCCTGAATGGGATATAGCTGATGCTCTAGTTCTTGAGGAAGTAAGGAAGGAAACTAAACCCATGGAAGGAGTGACCTTCAGCAAAGATAATGTTGCTCTAGTCATGTGGTCACTGAAGAAGGATGAAAATAAAAGGAGGAAAGATGTATCGGATTCTAGTCTCCTAGGAGTCATGATTGTAAAAAGAGTCCAAGATATAGGGGTGGTGGAAGCTGCAAGCATAGTCTTGGAAACTACAAAGTTCAGTGTGGCAGTAGCAGAAAAGGAGGCAAAAGAAAATGCTCATATCCAATTAAAATTGGAAACCATCTTAAAGGCTTATAACAAGGCCAAGGAAGGAGTAGCCAACAAAGGAAGCATTATTGCTAGACTTCAAAGTCAGATGGCAAGTCAGTACCATCCAGGTGAGTCCTCTACTCTCATGATAGCCTCCTCTCCAGCAAGACCTCCACCTACCAGTCCCATTATAGAATATCCCCCTTCTCCTATGCCTTGTGGTTTCCAATCAGCTAAAACTGTCCAACATGAGCTGGAAAAGTTGAAACAAGCTCAAGCCTTGTTTGCAAGCAAGTATGAAGAGAAGGTAAAAGCCATAATCTTGAAGTTTGTTGATTCGGTCAAGGCCTCTGTTGTACTCATTTCTATGAAAAGGATCCTGAATATTCTGATTGAGTTAAGAGAGGATGAAACCACCTTGGAACCAATTCTTAATAAATGGCTGCCTAGAGGTAAGGAGTTAGAGCTCATGTGGTCATGCCATGCAGATGCAAAGGAAAATGACAATCTTAGGTCCACTAGTGAGTTTATAAAAGAAATGAATATACTCTCAGAGGAAAGGGCGGGTGTAAAAAGAAAAGCCCAACTATATAGAAAAGAATATTCAGATCACAAATATGAATCGTTTCCAGTGGGTTTTGTTGGTCCAATTCAATTAAAAGAGGAGAAGGCATGGCTAGAAGAGCTGGACCACAAATTGTCCCAAAGGGTTAATGAAATCATTAACACTGATGACACATCCTTATTTGTCCAGACAATTGAGGAGATCAAAAAGGTGAAATCACATTATGGTTTCATAGAAACAGAAATTGGCTAGTTAAGGGTCACTTGGAAAAGGCTAGAAGGGATGAAACAAAAGATCATTAGCTTTGCTTGGCCAAATGATGACATGTTTCAGGAGTGGAAGGACAAATACATTGGACAAAAGAAGGATATTCCAGACTAATTAGAAGAGGTTGCAGCAGAACAACAAAAGGAAGAGGCCGTTGATATTGAAAAGGACTTGTGACCGTTTCTTGGAGAACATTACGGTTTGTAACAAACCTTTCTAGGAATTTCCGAAGCTTGTACGCATCCATAATGTTATAAATGGATACCAGGACAAGTAAGAGGGGATCTCAAGAATTTTGTAAGAAAAGTCTGGAAAAATATATTTAGGGCCTTTTTCTGGTTGTAAGGAGATTGCTCTGAGTTATGTAATATTTTTAGGAATGAATATGAATATACAGATCAAAGTTTTAGGCATAAAATTCCTTTCTCTTCTGGTGTGCATTCTTTAGTTTGCTGGTTTCATTTGGATAATCTAGGGTTGTTCGATTGAGCATGGATTGCAAGGCAATCTTGTAGATGTTATTTCTGTCTTTTCTCTTCAGGAGAGGGATTAAATGTGCATGAAATACTTCTGTTAGCAAGTCTATTGTTTGTTGCTATGAATCTGATGAATTGTTTTAGTTGAATTGGAGAGGATCTATATATATGTTAGGCATGTATGGGATTCATAAAAGCCAAAATGATGAGATGTATATGAGTGTTCCGTTTTGAGAATTATTGTTTGATTTAGGTGACTCTGTAGCCCAGATAATGCACTGGTATCAGATTGTAGGATTTCTTCCTATCTTTTCTTGAAGATCAATACTAAAAAAGTATATAAGTTTTATTTCAATTATTTCAGTTTATGTTGAGGTGATGAAATCCCTTGGTTTTTGACACTGGTTTACTATGGATCTCAATTTAAAGTGTGAAAGTATTCACAAAAGGTATACCCACCTAAATTTTGGATAAGTTCAAAGTGTAGAAGGTTCCCAAACCTTGTTATATGCTACTCTTAAGTTCCATTTCCCTGATCTTTTTGTATGCAGACAGAGTGGATTTATTTTTATAGAAAGGATAGAAGGGAAATCAAAATTTGAGACTAACAAAAGTGGCGACTCTGCTGGGGAGAGTCGTAGTTGTTACATGCTACAGATTGGTGCCTGAGATTTAGTTCCGAAATTTATTTGAATATCTGTGTTGTGGCAGATCTTATTCTCCCTCTTGTGTATTTTTCTCTTCTCTGGAAATTCTCCCAACTTTCAAAGTCTTTGCAAAAGATTTGTTTAGCTTGCTTTCTCATTTCCTCACATTTTGTGTGAGTGGCGACTCTGACATTTTTTAACGAGTCCTTTTGAATAAGTGAAACTTTTTTAAGCAAAGCAAGTTTAATGCAGAGAGGAAGGAACACCAAGTCTTTCATGAGGAAGCATCCTCATGAGACATTGCAAGAGGGACTACCTAAACAGGCATGGAGAGGCCAAAAAAGGTCAGTCGTACATGAGCCATCTAATGCTGCTTGGGTACAAAAGAGTATCAATACGGGTAAGTCATCTGAGAGACCCGTCTATGCAAATTCAAATTCTTCTTCTCGTGAATCTGATCATGATATTTTAGGTTTCCATTCTGGTTTGTTTGGGAATATTGAAGATATACAAGTTTTAGATCAAAGGATCTCCCATGTTAGTTTATCAAGAAAGGACAAGAATAGTTCAAATATTAAGAGAGGTTATGTACCTAGGACAGTGGATGGAAACACCGGTCTAATAGATATTGACCAATTCAATGTGTCAGACTCTAAAGAAATCTTCCCTGATGAAGATAAAGTATCCCAAGAGATTGAAACCCTCAATAGAAGAGTCCACTACTTAATTTCCTTAAGAGCACAAAAAGAAGCAAATAAAGAAAAGGAAATTAAAGAAAAATTGGTGGAGAGGGATAGGGTTCTAAGACAAATTTTTGACCTTGAGTTATTCTACCAAGAAAAGGATAAAAGCAAGGAAGAAGGTCCAGTCATCAAAGAAATATTAGTTCCCAAGACCAAACTTGCATATAAGCCAGTGGTGCAACCAAGTAGGGAAATCCTTAGTGACCCACAACCTGTTAGAAATAATGTTGACAAAGGAAAGTAGAAAGCATGGAAGATGGATCTGGATCTAAGACTACAACACAAATCTCCCATATGTTATCTGCACATGAGAGAGAGATGGAGAGGATGAAGAAAGAGAAAGAAGATTTGCAAATGGAGTTAGAGAAGGCTGAATTAGAAGAAGCCAATCAAGAAGTTAAAAGAAAGATTAGCTATCTAAAGGCTCCTCCTATCATGTTTCCTTTAGTAGACCCAAATAAACTTGTTCCTCAGCAAGCTTCACTCCCTCCAGTTAAAATTCAGCCAACCTTGCCTATTAGCACTGCCATAGCCCATCAAGCCCCTATTACTAGCCAAGGTAGCCAAATCCCTCTGACTCATAGCCCCAATGTAAGAATGAACATGGGAAATAACCTTGATGCTAACCCATTCTAGAGGAGACCTATTAATTTAGAACTTTATAGGAAGCTCTTTTTTGATGGAATCCCAGGGTACCCTAACCATGTTCCTACAGAATTGAGGGATAGGCTTCACAAATTTGCTGGGAATAATGCAATCAGTGCAGAAGAGCACTTGAAATCTTTTGGTGACTTAATAAATGACTATGAAATTATAGATGAAGATGTCATCATGAAATTGTTTGTACAGTCCTTAGTAGATGATGCAAGGGATTGGTATAGAGATCTCCCTGTGAATAGCATTAGGTCTTGGGAAGATTTTAAAAATTACTTTCAAGAACAATATGGTGATAAGACAAACATGAGTTTTATGCTCAATGAATTCAACAATATTAGAAAGTTTGATAATGAAATTGTTATAGACTTCAATGCTAGATTCCAGAAAGCAATGCATAGACTCTATCAAGTAATGAGATTAGATGATAAAATGTGTCTAAATACTTATTACAATGCTTTTGATTCTAAAATGGCCTATATTCTGAGGGATAAAAATCCTCATAGTCTGAGAGATAAATTTAGAATTTCCATCAATGTGGAGAGTAATAGGAAAGCATCTGGGAAAGTAGGGAGCAGAACTAATGGTAGTTATGGAAAGAATCAAAACAACAACCCAATAAAGTTGCTAAAGAAGAAGATAAAATAGAGAAACTAGTGACAACCATGAAAGATCTTACTGCCAAGGTGAGTAAAAATGATAAGCCTCATTACAATTGGCAAGACAGGCCTCCTAGGTTGCATGACATGCCTTACAACACTACTTGGAAGGATGGTAAGCCTCAAAATGAGAAGCCAAAAAATATTCAGAACCAAGATACCCCAGATCCTCTGAAAGGAGGAAAAGTTCATAATATGGAGAACACTCCTTGGTGCATGGCTTGTGATGGACCACACTCTCCTCATCAATGTGTTGTAGCTCAAGCCCTTGAAGAATCCATGAGACAAGAGGCTGAAACTGATATAAATATGTTTGAAACCATTATTGAAAGTGATGATGAATCATTACAAAGTGAATTTAGTAATTGTGATGTGTTGAATAGAAAAAGATCTTACCAAGGACAGTTGACACTTGATTGGCACCCCACTCTGAATGTGGTAACAATTGAAGATGAAGAAGTTCATCTCAGAAGACCCAGTGATGAAGAAGTAAGAAATCTTACTAAGGTTGCTATAGCCAAAGCTAAGCATAATCATAACTTGAGAAGTACTAAGAATGATGGGGATCAAGGTGAACCTGGCTCAATGTTCATAAAAGAAGTATCCCAGAAGAAGGCAACAAGTAATACCACCCTGCCTCAAGATTGTCAAGAAAAGAAGAACCAAATTAAAGATGTAGCCAAGGGTATGGATGGTAGTGCTACTGGTGATATACAAGGAATAGCCCCAATGAAGAAGGAAAGTCAACCTAAGATAGAGAAAGTCAAGACTACCACAAAATTGACCAATAGTTCCACTTTTGATATGACTCAGGGCCTCATCTAGATGAAGGTCACAGTACCATTGATAGAATTATTGAAAATAAAGGAACATAGAGAAGCTGCTTTATCTTTATTTTCTAAGATATCTGACAGTAGCTCAGCTTTGCCTTCAAGTTCAAGTAAGGATGAAAAGGATCATGAGCTGCAAATCCCAGAGGTATATGTTGGAACAACTATTACACAAGAACCCTCACAGGTTGATCCTTTCTATGTTACTTTGTTAGTAAATAACTAGTTAATTAAAAACTGTATGATAGATTCTGGTGCAGCTACAAATGTAATGCCTTATGGTGTCATGAAAGAATTAGGATTGTCATTGAGTATAGTGTATGGGAAATGTTATGCTATGGATAATAGAGAAGTGCCAGTAATAGGTACAATGAAAGATGTGGAAGTGAAAATAGCAGCATTCCCTGAAGCAACATACAAAATGGATGTCATTGTAACAGACACCAAACCTCATTATGGCATGTTGTTATCTAGACAATGGGCTACAGCAGTAGGTGGAAATGTTCAGTTGGATCTATCATATGCTACTATCCCTAGTAATGGAAGCCATGTTAAATTATATAGAGAACTACGTTCCCCTAGGGTAATTGAGAAAGTAGACCCTAGTATGCTAAATTGTATGATTGATGTGGATCTAGACAATTTTAGAATACAACCAATCTTGCCTCAATTAAAGAATACTAATTCTATTGTGACTGAATTGGAATCCCAACAGCATGATTTGTGGCACATGTATTTTGATGGTGCTTGTTCTAATGAAGGATCTGGAGCAGGAGTTCTATTTGTATCCCCATCAGGTATAACTTTCAAGTATTCCTATTTGTTAGCCTTTTAGTGTACAAATAATACTGTTGAATATGAAGCTTTGTTGTTGGGGCTTGAAGTTACAAAAAGGCATGGGATTCAATTGTTAAGAGTGTTAGAAGATTTAGAATTGGTTGTTTCTTAGGTTAGAGATAAATATGCTTCTAAGAATGATAGACTGAAAAGATATAAGCATGCAGTGTGGGACGTGATTGAACATTTTAATGCGTTCTCTATCAATTGGATAGAAAGGTCAAAGAATATCATGGCTGATTTCTTAGCAAATGTTGCATTGAAGAATGATGATATTACACTAGTCGGTGTATCTATAGTAGAGATAAAAGCTAGGCTTCCTATCCCTGATAATGTATATAATTGGCAAGTGTTTGAGGATGATGAAGATATTCTCAGATTCATACAATGCATTGATGACTATGGTGGACAAAAACTTGATTGCAACACATTGGTAGAAGTAGTGGAAGATAAGGATAATGTGTTCGGGAATGACTTGGTTCAATTGGAAACTAATGAAATACCTAGAGGATTGGTGGAGTTGGAAGGCATGTTTAGTTACAATGACAGTCATTTACATCAATATTCAACCACCGAGTTAGATGAATTGGAGGAAATAAACTTGGGGATAGAATCATCCCCTAAGTTGGTCTACATTAGAAAAAATTTGTCTCCTCATGTCAAAGTTAACCTTATTAACTTATTGAAGAGATATAAGCATGTCTTTTCTTGGTCTTATGAAGATCTGAAGGTGTATAGACAGGATCTATTTTAGCATGAAGTCCCTTTGCTTCCAGATGCTAAGCCTTTCAGATAGAAACAAAGACCTATCAACCCCCTACTGGAATCTAAAATGCAACAAGAGTTAACCAAGCTGAGGGAAGAGGGAATCATTAATCCTATAAGGCATTCATCTTGGGTGTATAATTTGGTCCCAGTTAGAAAGAAAAATGGGAACATAAGGTTCAGTGTTGATTTCAGGAACCTGAATGTTGCTTCTTTAAAAGACAATTACTCTTCTCCTACTATGGAAGCAATGTTGCAAAGGGTAACTAGTTGTGACCTATTGTCTATGATGGATGGATTCTCAGGGTATAACTAGGTGTTAGTAAAAGAATCTGAACAATTCAAAACTGCTTTCACCACCCCTTGGGGAACATATGTGTATGTCAAAATGCCTTTTGGTTTGAAAAATGCTGGAGCTACTTTTCAGAGGACAATGGATGTAGCTTTCAAGGAATTCCTCAATATTATCATGGTGGTATATCAAGATGATTTGACATGCTTCTCCAAAAGGGTGGATGACCAATGTGGACATTTAGAACAGGTTTTCAATAAAGCTCTGGAATTTGGAGTATCCTTAAATCCTAAAAACTGTCGTTTTACTATTACTGAAGGGAAGCTGCTAGGGCATATTGTCTCAAATGAAAGAGTAAGAATAGACCCTGAAAGAATTGAGGCTATAAGCAATGTGCCTAAGCTGAAGAATGTTAAAGGTATCCAATCTTTCCTGGGCAAAGTAAATTTTGTTAGAAGATTTATTGCAAATTTTACAGAGATAGTTAAGCCCATTGTTAAACTGCTTAAAAAGGATACAAAGTTCTGCTAGGATGAAGAAGCTTCAAAGGCTTTTAATGAAATCAAAAGGGCTATTCAGGAGGCACCAGTGTTGAAGTCCCCTGACTACAGTAAGCCTTTCTCTTTGTTTTCTTTTGCTTCATATCACATAGTGGCTACAGTTCTTTTACAAAAGGATAATGAAGGATATGAACATCCTATAGCTTTTTATAGCAAATATTTACACGCTGCAAAGTTAAAGTGTGAAATTATGGAGAAGCAAGCATATGCTTTGGTCAAGGTTGTTCAAGCTTTTAGGCCATATCTTGTAAATGCACAAGTAATTTCTTATGTCCCACATGTGGCTATCAAAGATATTATATCCCAGTCCAAGGTCACAGGTAAAAGATGCAAATGGATAACCAGAATCCAGGAGTTTGATTTAGAGATTAAGATTACTAAATTGGTGAGAGGTTTAGGCCTTGCTAAGCTGATGGTTGAATCAAACCTTCTTGATGTTGAAGTAAATAATGTTGAAGTTGAGAACATCTTGGTCACCAGTATTGAGACACAGCCCTGGTACTCAGAGATGGTACATTTTTTAAGAGATGTAACATTTTCAGAAGGAATGACCCATAACTAGAGAAGAACTCTAAAGTTGAAGTCACAAAAATAAGTCCTCATTTAGGGTGACTTGTACTGGAGAAATAAAGATGGGGCATTGCTGATGTGTTTGGATAAATCCCAAGCTAAGAGAGTGTTAACTGAAATGCATGATGGAGTGTGTGGAGGTCATTACTCTGCCAAGACTACAATTGGTAAGATAGTTTGGGCTAGATATTATTAGCCTACTTTATTTATAGATGCCCATGAACATGTCTAGAGATGTGACCCATGCTAGAAGTTTCCATCAAAATTGAAGTATGAGGGAGCTTTACCCCTCAACCCTGTCACAATGGAAGCCCCTTTTGTCCAATGGGGCATTGATTTTATTGAAGAAATTGTTGAGAAATCAGGAAGAGGGCATAAGTGGATCATAGTAGCTACTGATTATTTTACCAAGTGGATTGAAGCTATACCCACTAGGAGAGCCACAAGTAAGGTTGTTATTGACTTCCTGGTGGATAATGTCATAACCAGATTCAGAGTCCCTGTGAAACTAGTGATGGACAACGCCACGAGCTTCAGGTCAGAAGAGTTCATTGAATTTTGCACCAGTCATGAGATAATTATATCACATTCTTTGCCATACCATCCTCAGGGTAATGGGCAAGCTAAATCAAGTAATAAGAGCTTCTTGAACATTATTAAGAAAATCCTTGAGGAGAATAAAAGGTCTTGGGACCAAAACTTAAAATTAGCTTTATGGGCTGACAAAGTTACTGTCAAGAAAGCAATTGGGGTTTCACCTTTTGAATTAGTTTATGGCACACAATCTAGGGTGCCAGTTAATAATATGCTTCATATAAACAAGTTCCTGCAAGCTGAGGATATGGAGTTATCTGAACCTATGGAAGATAGAATGATTCAAGTGGTGGAGGTGGAAGAAATCAGAACTCTGGCCCATAAAAGGAATTTGAAAATCCAGTTGCAATCCAAATATTTGTTTGATAAAAGGACCACATTGAGGAAGTTTCAGATAGGTGGTATGGTCCTTCAATGGAATGCAAGAGGGCAAGACAAAGGGAAACATAAAAAATTTGAGTCATTATGGATAGGCCCCTCTGTTGTTTGTGATCTGAATGGAAAGGATTCATATTTTTTGCAGACTATGAATGGTGAGGTACAAGAATTTCCAATGCATGGACAATTCCTAAAACATTACTTCTCTTAATGTCCATGCAAAGTAGGTCCTTGTCTGTACATATTTAAGTTTTCTTTTGTTATTGTTTTTTAGGCTTGTGCTTGGTCTGTTTCTCTAGAGAGTCTCTGAATTCTTGTGTTGATCTTGCAATCAACCATCCCCAGTCAGAGCCATTGTTATCACTGTTTTACAATTGGGTATTATTTTCCCATAGTTGGCTAGAAGTCTGCAAAATGTGTCTAGTATGGCCTTGTTACCTCTGAGTTTCTCGGATCACTTGAGGGTTTATGGTTTTTGTGATTATAGATCCCCCTAAAGGAAAAACCCTTATGTTTTATTCCTGCGTTACTTTTTCCACTTAGAGAAGGGTTGGTCTATCATGAAAAGTGTCCCCCCCATTAGTTCTTTCCCTAGGCGGTCCCTTAATATTTTAAATCTGTGATCCTTTACCTTGATCTTGTTCTAATGTTTGTCGGGGCCCTTAATTATTGCACAACTCACTGTTAATCTTGTAGTTGTCATTGTTTTGCTAGGCAAAGATGCTAGCAAGTTAATGTTTGCGAAATAGCGAAAAGGCTAAGTAGCCCCGACCAGATGGATTGACCATCAAATAAAAGGACTCCATCTTACTTTTAATCCAACAGCTCACATTGATTTTCTAGCTCGAGATGTACGTGGTCTAGGTTCTACGAAATAGCGAAAGACTTGGTGGGTCCCAGAGGCAAGCAGCTTCTTTGCTTAAAGGATGACCGGTTCAGAAAAGATCAATGGCTCGCGTTGTTTCACGGTTGAAAGATGCATGTGTTCTAACTTTCACGAAGTAGCGAAAAGGGTGGTGGGCTCGAGCGAGGTGGTCATGGCAAGGGTAACCGATGAGCATGTTGCTGAGATCCAACAGATATTGTTGCTTTGCGAAGATAAGTGACCTGAGTTTTAAGCTCTGCGAAATGGCGAAAGGGGCCGGTGGGCCCAAAAGACACGCAGGTCATAAAGTTAAAGGCCGATTAAGTATGATTTGATCGGATGGTTGTCATGGTTTCGCAGCCGCAAGTCAAACGAAGATTAGTGATCACGAAATGGCGAAAGACAGGTGGCAGACACATGGCACGATAGATGGTTTGTTCCGTGGAATGTAATGGTGACCTGTCAAGTGCACATGGCTCTAAAGGGTAATTGAGGGCCCGCCTTGGTCCAACCAAAAGTTATGTGGGCAATAGTAAAGTAAAGCACGAGGCGGTTTCATAATGGAACTAGATGGAATTTCTTGAGCAAATGGCAGATTGCCACGTGGCATTTGTTGACCGGTGACGAGATAAAGCAACTAGTCTCTGAGTTAAAGGGCCCACTTAAAAGGTCTAAAGTATGATAAAAGGTGTTCATCTTGTGGTCAATCCAATGGTTGTCGTTGTTTAGTAGCCCAAAGATGCCTGCAGCTTAGCCTCTGTGAAATAGCGAAAATCGTTAGTCGTGAACGTGATGCGCAGTTAGTTAGTAAGACTGACAGTCATTGTTGGAGATAAAGACCGGGAAGGTAGATCATGATCTAATGGCCGACATTGATTCGGAAAAGAAAATTGCACAAGTTTTAAGGCCCGCAAAATAGCAAAAAGAAGGTAGGGCCCGTCACTAACACAAAGAGACCGGACGAAGTAAAAATAGTGTAGGTTCCCGTGATCCAACGGTTGTTGTTGCTTCATGAAAGAAAAGTGCGGAGGTTTTAAGCCTTATGAAATAGTGAAACAACAAAATAGAGGAAATACTTAGAAAATTCATGATCCGTTGGAGCTTGTTTTTTGAATTCGATTTGTGAATTCAATTCTGAATTGATGGCCAAAGCATGTGGAATTAATTTCCCAAATTCAATGCCAACTTGCCTTATTAGGGTCCACATCAACTTGAATGTTGGTATCATTTCAACGAGTTAGTGCAGAGCATTTTTCTTCAAGCGGAATAACATGTTTTTTGTGCTTTTTCTTGATAATTTTGGTCTGAATTCGGTGATTGTTGTGTGAATTGTTTCATAAGAGGTATGTGAAAGTCTAAATTGATATAGTTGAATTATTAAGATGGCACCAAGAAGGGAGTTGACAGGAAAAGTGAATTACCAGGATGGGAATATCTGTGATGATTTTTTGGAATAACCATGTCTACCAATGTTGGGGCCAAGGTTAAGGAATTGGTACCAAAGAACCCTTGTCTAAGAATTGGGGATGGCTTATATGACAAAGCTAATTGGTTGAGGGATCCACAAATAGGGATGTCAGGTTCAGGATTGTTCAAAGTAGGTTTTGGTCAGAGACATTCCCTCACCCCTTTGAATAGCATATGGGAACTAGATGTGGGGAAACTGTTCCTGGTGTATTCATGGATGTAGATTTGTTGACCCTGATTGAACAAAACTATGATCCTGTAGCTACATGCATCAGAAGTGTGAAGGGATCAGCCCTGATTGAAATAAATGATGATGAATTAAAAAATGTATTCAAGCTCAATGAAGCTTCAAATCTGTAAGAGCCTATTGATTTTGAATCATTGGCCCAGGTTTATGATGCACAAAGGGATCACCTTAGGAATGACCCATTGAAAGAATTCTTTGTCAAGATAGGAGGGTTGACTATTGTAGGCCCTAGTACCATGGAACCCTTCTCCCTGAATCTGTTTACTTTAAGAGCTAAGGGTATGTATTGGGCACTTTGTCAAATTTTCAGGGAGGATGTTGAGAAAAACGTGTTGATGATTGCGTAGATTCTAAACCCCTCTCTAGCAGTAACATTTGACTATGCTCCCTACCTCACTGATGCAATTCATGCAGGGCTTGTAGGAATAAAAAATGGTAAGGTGGATAGGCCATTTGGATGGTATTCTCTTCTGATGCACATGTTTTTGTTCAAGGGTGCTGACTATTTTGCAAAAGAAATGGATTTAGTTAAGGTAAAAGATAAGGAAGAGATGTTTGTTCAACTTTGGAGCACTGTTTTATCCTAGGATAGAGAGGATGCTAGCTATCTAAAGTTTGATAGATGCTTTGCATCTAAAATTAGGATTCTTTTATGCACAGAAAACCCTAGGATTTCTAAGGCTCTCTTGGAATTCCTCAGGCCCAAAGAGTTTGCTAAGGGTATTAAAATTGTTCACAATTGGGGAGATATGTATTTGTACCCTGTTTCTACTATTTTCAGAGTATATGGTTTTAGAGGTACTCCCTATCTACTGCCCTATCAGGTCCCATTGAAGATAGGGATTGCAGAAGTCTTGAGACAAATTGTAGGTGTAGAAGAGGCTGAGCTGACAAATAGGGGTAAATGGACCATTTTCCCAACAATTACTATGGCTCATCATTTTGTACTCACCAAAGGTGGCTGGAAATATTTTGAAGAATTCTTTAAGCCATATAGGTTGTCAACTGTAGTTTCAAGATGTGCAGACCCTGAGGACTTTTTCAATGGCATGATTAGAAAGAAGGCGGTGTGTAAAGGTAGGCCTCATCAATTTCAGTTCCCTGAAGATTTGATTAGGAATGAATTCAGTTTGGATGAGCAAGAACTGAGGAAAGAGAAGTGGGTTGCATATAAAAGGGCTCTTGACTTCATTCATCAGTTTGATAGTAGTTATGACCCTCTTTCTAGCTTTAACCGTTCTGAGGAAAAAATAAAATTCTTAATTCTCTATTTTGAAGACCTCATGCAAACCCTGAAAGAAAAAAGGGAGGCTATAATGCAAAATGATCTTGACAGGGTTAAATTGGTCCTAGCTAAGACTGCGTTTGCTAAGGATATCCCACCTGGTGATTATGTAATGCATATGAAATCAAAGTATAGTGTGATGATGCCAGTGATAGGTGAGCCTTCCACTTCAAGAGGGAAAAGATCCATAGAGGATGTCATTGACATCCAAGATTCCCCTAAAAGACAAAGAGTGGTGAAGGAAGTGCAAACTGGTGAACCTCTCTATTCTCCATCGCAGTCCCATATCCACATAGGAGATGAGCAAGTGGTGGTTGAGCTATTGTTACAGTTAGGAAGTCTCAGGGAGATTACCTACGCATATGAGGAGACATGACAGGGGATGCCAGAAGAGTCACCTAGTGCTGAAATGAACTTGACGGATGGTGAGCTAAAAGGCAAAGAATTAGACCCAACTATCAAGCAAGCTAGTGAGGAGTTCCTAGCTGACATCAATTTTGTTACAACAGGGGCCTTCATGCGATTTGTGTGGAAGCAAAATATGGAACAATTCAAAGCCAGATGTGAGCAAAGGAGGAGTGAACAGCCTCATAGAGATGTAACTTGGGTAGAAGAAGAGGTGAAGCAAGAAATGACTAAAGAGTTTAAGACCATTACCCCTGAGAAGGGAAGAGAGATGGTGTCTAAGGCTGGTGTTTTAATCCTCCCTGAATGGGATATAGCTGATGCTCTAGTTCTTGAGGAAGTAAGGAAGGAAACTAAACCCATGGAAGGAGTGACCTTCAGCAAAGATAATGCTGCTCTAGTCATGTGGTCACTGAAGAAGGATGAAAATAAAAGGAGGAAAGATGTATCAGATTCTAGTCTCCTAGGAGTCATGATTGTAAAAAGAGTCCAAGATACAGGGGTGGTGGAAGCTGCAAGCACAGTCTTGGAAACTACAAAGTTCAGTGTGGCAGTAGCAAAAAAGGAGGCAAAAGAAAAGGCTAATCTCCAATTAAAATTGGAAACCATCGTAAATGCTTATAATGAGGCCAAGGAAGGAGTAACCAACAGAGACAACATTATTGCTAGACTTCAAAGTCAGTTGGCAAGTCAGTACCATCCAGGTGAGTCCTCTACTCTCATGATAGCCTCCTCTCCAGCAAGACCTCTACCTACCAGTCCCATTATAGAATATCCCCCTTCTCCTATGCCTTCTGGTTTCTAGTCAGCTGAAACTGTCCAACATGAGTTGGAAATTTTGAAACTAGCTCAAGCCTTGTTTGCAAGCAAGTATGAAGAGAAGGTAAAAGCTAGAATCGTGAAGTTTTTTGATTTGGTCAAGGCCTATGTTGTACACATTTCTATGAAAAGGATCCTAAATATTTTGATTGAATTAAGAGAGGATGAAACCACCTTGGAACCAATTCTTAATAAATGGCTGCCTAGAGGTAAGGAGTTAGAGCTCATGTGTTCATCCCATGCTGATGCAGAGGAAAATGACAATCTTAGGTCAACTAGTGAGTTTATAAAAGAAATGAATATACTCTCAGAGGAAAGGGCAGGTATAAAAAGAAAAGCCCAACTATATAGAAAAGAATATTCAGATCATAAATATTATCTTTTTCCAGGGGGTTTTGTTGGTCCAATTCAATTAAAAGAGAAGAAGGCATGGTTAGAAGAGCTGGACCACAAATTGTCCCAAAGGGTTAATGAAATCATTAGCACTGATGACACATCCTTATTTGTCCAGACAATTGAGGAGATGGAAAATGTGAAATCACATTATGGTTTCATAGAAACAAAATTTGGGTAGTTAAGGGTCACTTAGAAAAGGCTAGAAGGGATGAAATAGAAGATCATTAGCTTTGCTTGGCCAAATGATGATGTGTTTCAGGAGTGGAAGGACAAATACATCGGACAAAAGAAGGATATTCTAGAACAGTTAGAAGAGGTTGCAGCAGAACAACAAAAGGAAGAGGTCATTGATATTGAAAAGGACTTGTAACCATTTCTTGGAGAACATTACGGTTTGTAACAAACCTTTCTAGGAATGTCCGAAGCTTGTACGAATCCATAATGTTATAAATGGATACCAGGACTAGTAAGTGGGGATCTCAAGAATTTTGTAAGAAAACTCTGGCAAAATATATTTAGGGCCTTTTTTTGGTTTTAAGGAGATTGCTCTAATTTATGTAATATTTTCAGGAATGAATATGAATATACAGATCAAAGTTTTAGGCCTAAAATTTCTTTGTCTTTTGGTGTGCATTCTTTAGTTTGTTGGTTTCATTTGGATAATCTAGGGTTGTTTGATTGAGAATGGATTGTAAGGCAATCTTGTAGATGTTATTTCTGGCTTTTCTCTTTAGGAGAGGGATTAAATGTGCATGAAATACTTCTGCCAGCAAGTCTATTATTTGTTTTTATGAATCTGATGAATTGTTTTAGTTGAATGGGAGAGGAGCTATATATATGTTAGGCATGTATGGGATTCATAAAAGCCAAAATGATGAGAGGTATATGAGTGTTCCATTTTGAGAATTATTGTTTGATTGTCCAAGGCGTTGAGCTTAGTTGGTTAAAGCATTTAGTTCTCAATGTGGAGACCCAAGTTCAACTCCCATGAGGGACACCTTTATGTAGACTCTTGGTCTTCCTAAGTGGATTTCTAAGTTGTGACCCATGGCCTTCCACTTGTTGTTAGTTTGCTCGAAAGGAGCTGATATTTGTAATAAGTTGGATGCTCGAATGAGCTAATATGTAATGATTATATGATATCTAATCCAAAAAATTATTGTTTGATTTAGGTGACTTTGTAGCCCAGATAAATCACTGGTATCAAATTGTAGGATTTCTTCCTATCTTTTCTTGAAGATCAATACTGAAAAAGTATATAAGTTTTATTTCAATTATTTCAGTTTATGTTGAGGTGATGAAATCCACTGGTTTTTGACACTGTTTTACTGTGGATCTCAGTTTAAAGTGTGAAAGTATTCACAAAAGGTATACCCACCTGAACTTTGGATAAGTTCAAAGTGTAGAAGGTTCCCAAACCTTTTTATATGTTACTCTTAAGTTCCATTTCCCTGATCTTTCCATATGCAGACAGAGTGGATTTATTTTTATAGGAAGAATAGAAGGGAAATCAAAATTTGAGACTAACAGGACCTCCCAAATTCATTAAAATTTTATAGGTCCCAACACCTCCCTCTCAGTAGTTGATTGGATCTTTATAGTTTCATCATATTATCACTTGTTATCTTGGAGCTAGAGGAAAACCTCTTAGAGAAAGATGTCGCCACTTTCCTTTTGCACATTGAGATATTATTGGAACCAGAGCATAGCTTCTTAGAGAAAGATATCGCCGCTTTTTCCTTTTACAGTGGGATATTCTTGAAACTAGAGCACAACCTCTTAGAGAGAGATATTGCCACTTTTCTTTTATACAGGGTGATTATTCTCGGAACCAAAGCACGATCTCTTAGAGTGAGATGTCATGCCTTTCTTGGAATTTGTATTATATATCTTATACAGGTTGTAGCATACTCGAGCATAGACTCCTATGAGGTGCTTCAAAACTCACTTGCACACACGTGCACGAGGTTGAGTGGAACTAACGATGTTCTCACCTTCCTCCCTTACATGGGTCACCTAGATAGACTCTAGGGGCTAGTTTTCCATTTCCTTTTTCTCCATGGATCACCTAATTCTAGGGGTGAGATGTCCATGGTTTCCTCTTGTTTGGATTTTTTCTCATGGATCACCAAAGTTTGTATTCATGTCCTCTCTCTCCTTCCTCTCATGAACCCATAGTTTTGTTTTTTATGGTTCATGGATGATGTCATCTTTTCTCTTTTATGTGATTATTGGCGTTTATGTGATGGCATTGGTCTTTGTGTTTCAATTAGTTATTTGAGATTTGTATCAAGGTCTCTTCGGCTAGTTGATGTGTGTTCTTGTATGTTTTGTCTTGGTCATATGACTTTTGTGCTTTGTCTTATTTTAGTTGGTCTTGTCCTTTTTGTTTTGTGTGCTCTTGCATATCTCTGAGTGAGTTAAGATCATAAGATTGGGGGATTTCGTTCTCAATATTAGTGATGTCTTATACTCCTTGTGGTATTGCTCTATATCTCTCATCTTCATCTCTCTTTCTTCTACTTTACTGACAATTTTGGTGTAAGCCATACTCTCGCTAAAGTGGGGGCTAAATGTAGTGTCCTAAAATTACGAGCCTCATAATTTTGACCACATTCTAGGTCCTCACCTTGGTAACAGTATCTCCCTTCTCAATCAAGGCCCCTTTCTGCACCCTCATCAAGTTCCACCTGTTTCAGCCCTGAGACTACCTCAGGACCCTGTCCAAGCCCCAAGATAGGGTAGGATAGGGGCATGGTGCCCCTGTCCCCCCTCTTAGGGTGGCCCTAAGATAGGTCTCTCTGGCCCTATCTGCATTTTGGGATTTCAAATCTCCCCGATGTCGGCCTTTGGTGAGATGAATTAATTCTCTTAGGCATGTATGAAAGGGGAGTTAGTCTTATCATTTTCATATAGATAGATGAATGGGTGAAATATAGAGATACACAGATAGGCAAAAATCAAGCGAAAGGTCTTCATCAAGTGTTCAAGTCTTCAAGCATTCATCAAGTCTTCTTCTTCATGTGCCTTTTTCATTCATCCATTGGAGCAACATTATAATATTCATTTGCAAGCATGTGTGTGTGTGTGTGTTAGCATTTTGTCATGTTACATGACATTGCATACAACATTTGTGATTACATTCAAGAAATAAATAAATCATCATCAATCAATTGCAGATCTACAAGGTATACATTTCTATCATTTACATTTAAGCATTTGCAATTACTTTCTTTCAAGGTTGATTCCTCAACTAGGGTTTGACTAAGGCAAACCCCTATCCACAACCCTTCTTCCCTTCTTTTATGTGCATAGGTTGCAGGTGCGGAGCTGTAATTATAGGTTTGGACTCCATTTGCAGAGATGAAGAAACCCTTTTCGACGTGCGGATTTTATCAGAGGACTGTGTGCACTTTCAACATGGTTCCAACGACTTTTCTCTGAATTTGCAGGGTAGATCCGTATCAGTCTAAGTATTCCAGATCCAAAGTTACAGCACGATCCCGAACTGTAACTCCTTATTTCTTCCATTTTACCTCTCTTTTATATATAGCCAACATATATATTTGCAAAAGAGAGCAAATTACTTTCCAACCCTTGCAATCCACTTGGAATTCATATCCTTATTTCCCTTGGATTTGGATCTAGTGGATTCAAGCCCCTCTTTTGAATGTAAAGTTTCTCCCAAGTGAAAATCATCCTAGTGACTTCCTTTCTCTCTCCTAGGTGGGGAGTCACTAGGATTCAATTTTCCACTTTATATTTGCTACAAGTGTCAATGGATGGCTCAAAATACAAATTGGCATCAGAGGCATTTGACTCCAGAAAACATAGGTTAGAGGAAGGTTTTCCAATAGAAATATTGGACCGGTATAGGGTCAACGAGTATTGCAGATTATGTGAGTCAATGTGTTATGGTAAGAGATGTTGGTCCAGTATAGTAAACCGGTATGTACAGTATGCTACCAGTATGGTTGTTAATCAAAATGGCAAATTATGTTCATTGCAGTGACTCTGGTGGCTTAGATTGAGGAAATTATGTGTTAGGTGATATTGGAGAGGACTTGAATGACAAGTGTTGGTCTGGTAGTTGATCTCATGTGCTTGCATCATTATGGGCCAACCAATTTGATAATTGACATGATAGTGATGTGGTTTGGAATTGTGGTCATATAACATCATGTCATAAGTTGTATCATGGAGCTGGAAGATCATCAAAAGATCACATATACTCAACTCTACTGGTACAAGGTGTAGATTGGAGTCCTGGTTTAGGACCTATCAGGCAATGAAGACCTAAGATCTATGGTTCGGGGGGAGTTCACAGCTTTACATCCCTTGATTTTTTAACCATATGCTAGCCAAAGAGGGAGAGTTACTTGCACAGGGGGAGAATATACAAGTGATATCAAGTTGGTGTCAGAATATCTTTTTGCATATCAAAGGGGAGAAGATGCAGTTTGACTGGTAGGTAAGTGAAATTCACTGACACACTTTTCTATAATTGCTGTCAGTTAGTGTTTGGGCTCTCATCTCTAGTGTTGCTAGATGACACAATGATGAGAATAATGGTAAAAGGGGGAGAAGCAACCGGTAGAAAGTCCATTCAAATCCCTTTGCCATTGTTCTCAAAGGGGGAGAAAAAATTTATAGTATACTAGATACTACATGTGTTGACATCAATGCCAAAGGGGGAGATTGTTGGCATTGGGTTGCCATTGAAGTCAACTAGATTGTGTTGTCATTGATGTCAACCGGTATGGGATGTTGACCAGTGAGTAATTATTGGAGACCGGTATGATATGTCAACTGGTGAGTGATATGTTGGTAGTGTGTTGTTGCCAACCGACAAGCATGTGACTGGTGAGCAAGCAAGTTTGAGCTAATGGAGAAAAGTGAAGGCAATCGGTATGCAGTTGGGTGTCATATATCAGGACTCCCACCATATGAAGAGGTTATCACAGGATGAAGATATGACTGACAAATTTTGGGCTCTCGCAAGTTATTAAGGTAGACAAAGGGGATGTCTATTGGGGTATGTGCCTAATTGAAGTTGTGTCTGATCAAATAGGGAAGTCATATTGTTGTAATACCAAAAGAAGACTGAGCATAATGAAATGACAACTGGTTCCCACCAGCCATTTGTCATCATGTGACAAGGATCCACTCTCATCGGGTGATTGGCATGTTTAGTGCATTGGTCCATCTACTCCCATCGATAAGTGGTAATTGTTGGCATTCTACACTCAGATGAGAATAGTTGATGTTGTCATTGATGGAAACCAACTAGTTATACACCGGCAACAAACATCATCTCCCAGCAACGATAGACACAACAAGATTATTCACACTGGCACCCAGTCTACACTGACAGAAGATCTTACTGGCACCCCAGCCGACATAGAAATTATATTGTATAGCTGACATGATGTATTGTAAAGACTCATATAAGTATGAGATCTTATAGGTCCTTTAGAAAGTGACATAGGTATGTTAAAAGTGTGTTAGGTATGTGAAATATGTATAGATGATTAATGCAAGTGGATTATGAGAGCGAATATCTTTATATGCATTTTGATGTAATAATTTTGATGAGTGAATAAGAGCAGAGCAGAGCGAAGAAAGGTTTATGGTAGAGGTATTTGACAGAGCTTAAACCGGTACTGAATCAAGCATTGTAGATGCTATTTTGAGCAATACATTGTCATTGGATTTAATCATCCAATTTTGTAGTCAGTGTGAATCCTTTTTGTGATTGAGAAGTGAACTCTAGGTTGCTGGCCTTCCACCATGTGTAGGCCCCTATTGTATCAGTAATATTTATTCATATTGGCCAATGAGTAAATATTGTGGGTCACAAATCCCACTTAGGTTTTCCCCTACCAGGTTTCCTTGCCATAATGTCTTGTGTTATGGTGTACATTGATGTTGTCTCTCTCTTATTTCTCTTTATTGCTTTATTGCTTGTTTACCGGTACATTAATTTGGGTTGTAAAGTTGCAAACAAGTTTAAATATTTCATAAACCGGTTAGACACTGATTCACCCCCCCCCCCCCCCCCCCTCTCTTAGTGTCTTTGGGACTGATCAAGTATCTAACAATTGGTATCAGATCCTAGTCCTCTATTTGCAAAAGCCTAACAACTTGAGGAAGATTATGAAACCGGTATCAATTGAAAGCTTGAGACAACAATTGGAAGGAGCTCTTGAAGATTTTGATGCAAAGAAATTGAAGAATATTAAACTAGAAGATGAACTCAAAACTACTCGGGAATTTATCAATGCACTTCAAGATAACCTAGTTATAGAAAAGAACAAGAGAAAAGAATTACATGTGCAATTGCAAAATCAAGATGATGAAGAAAAAGAAACTCTTAGAGATATTGCAGACAAATTGAGACAAGAGAACAATAACATGAAGAATGAGATGCAAGATTTAACCATGAGATTATGCAAAGATATTGAAGATAGAAAGAGGAATGGGGAAGATTTGGCCAGAAGACTAAATGAAAGATCAGATGAATCTTAAAGGCTTAGTTATGAAAATGATATGCTCAAAATTGATTTGATCCACATGCAACATGACAAAGATGAACTTTTGAGACATGTTACCACTTTGGAAACTGAGTTGGTCACTGCAAATGAATACAAAGACAAATTCAAGAAAAGTTCAGATAATCTTGATGATATGCTGAAAAGTCAAAAACCTGATGGAGAAACAATTGGACTTGGATTTGAACATGGAGAAAGCTTAGGGACTGCAAACAATCATGATCATAACAAACTGGTAAGGCAACCTAATGCTTATAAATTTAATGGGAAATGTTTTAACTACAACAAATTTGGTCATAGAGCAAATCAATGCAGATTTACGAATAATCAGAATACAAACTTACCCACCAGTCAATGTTCCAAATGCAATAAAAATGGTCATAACTCAGACAATTGCAGAATGAATGTGAAATTCTATGTTTGTGGTAGATTTGGAAACTTATCTAATCAGTGTAGAACTCAAACCAGTCAAAGTTATGGAAAGGCTATTTAGAGAAATAATGTAACTTGTTATGCATTTAACAAAATTGAGCATATTGCAAAATTTTGTAGAAGCAAGAATTCACCGGCGAACAATAAAGGATCTAATAACAAAGGCAAAGAGAAGGTGACTGAAATCAAGCATGAATTTCCAAAACAGTGAATAAAGAAGAGGTCAATGAAGGAAATAAGGAAGAAGTGGTTAAGGAAATTGGACAAGTGTCTAAAGAAAAGAAAGTTATAGCTGAGCCTAGCACTTCCACCATGAATTTCAGGCCTACAAATGTGACTGATGTACTTTTGGATTCAATTAAGAGCATCACAGATTGCAATGCCTTAGCATTTAAGGCCATTAATGACACATTACCTATATTGAAAATGATTGCACTAGCTTGTAAGATAGATCACATTGATGGATATTTAGGTAAACTGGACACATTGTCCAAATTTATTGCTTCAAATATGTTAATTGTAGATAAGATTAATGAGGAGACTGTTAAGGAAAGGGTGAATAAGGAGAATAATGAATTCTTTAATAAAACTATCAAGGATTGTACTGAGCACATTGATTCCTTATTACCAGTACTTAATTCCACCATTTTGGAATATAAAGAATTGTATAAGGAAGCATGCAAGACTTGCAACTTGACAGAAGACATTGAGGAAGAGATAAAGAAGACACAAAAAGAGATTGATGATATAGCAGATAATATGATAGTTTCTTTGGTACTTACATCATTTTTTGATCAAGAAATGGCAGTTTTTGAGGAAAAGATTGAGAAACTGGAAAAAGAAAAAGCAAGGATAAGAATGAAGGCATGTGAGCCGAAAAACAAACTTGGTCCTAGATTGGACAACCTTATAACTCAGCAGGTTGAACTGTCCAAAGCAACAATTTAAGGAGAAAGATCACCGGAGCAACAGATGCATTTTCTGATTGGTATGATCCAATAGACTGAAACCATTATCTCTGATAGCACCAAATTCATGCAAAGTCTTAATCTAATTTTGGCAGATATCTTTCAAATTGTACATAACTAGATACAGTCTATGAGGTAGAATTTTGAATTCTTTGATTCTTTTTGACATCCTTTGTCATTGATGTCAAAGGGGGAGTATTAGTGTGCAGAAAAATGTACAGATGAGATCATTTTCTCAGGGGGAGCACTCTTTTTTTTTTATCAAGTTTTGGACTTCATTTTTGGATATCAATTTTTGGATTTTTCTCATGAGTGTTGCCATCAATGCCAAAGGGGGAGATTGTTGGTATTCTACACTCAGATGAGAATAGTTGATGTTGTCATTGATGACAACCACCTAGTAATATGGTTCACAACATACTATGGAAACAAACATCATCTACTGGCACTAGCAGGCAGAACAAGATTATTCACACCGACACCCAATCTACACCGACAGAAGATCTTACCGGCACCCCAGCCGACATGGAAATTTTTTTTTTTTGTATTGTAATTATATTGTATAGTCGACATGATGTATTGTAAAGAATCATATATGTATGAGATCTTATAGGTCATCTAGAAAGTGACATAGGTATGTGAAAAGTGTGTTAGGTATGCGAAATATCTATAGGTGATTAATGCAAGTGGATTATGAGAGCAAATATCTTTATATGCATTTTGATGTTATAATTTTGATGAGCGAATAAGAGAAGAGAAGAGCGAAGAAAGGTTTATGGCAAAGGTATTTGACAAAGCTTAAACCGGTACTAAATCAAGCATTGTAGATGCTATTTTGAGCAGTACATTGTCATTTGATTTAATCATCCAATTTTGTAGTCAGTGTGACTCCTTTTTGTGATTGAGCAGTGAGCTCTAGGTTGTTGGCCTTCCTGCATGTGCAAGCCCCTATTGTATCAATAATATTTAATCATATTGGCAAATGAGTAAATATTGTGGGTCACAAATCCCACTGAGGTTTTTCCCCTACCAAGTTTCCTTGCCAAAATATCATGTTATGGTGTGCATTGATGTTGTCTCTCTTATTTCTCTTTATTGCTTTATTGCTTGTTTACCGATACATTAATTTGGGTTGTAAAGTTGCAAACAAGTTTAAATATTTCATAAACTGGTTAGACATTGATTCACCCCCCCCCTTTGAGTGTCTTTGGGAGTGATCAAGTATCTAACAGTAACACTTAGCTTATCTCCAAACATGCATAGAATGCATTATAACCCTTCGAGATAAGATAGTTTGAGAAGTTAAAGGCAGGTGGTTGAAGACACATACCAAATGATCAAAGTGAAACATCATAAGCCTTCAGTTTATGAAATCAGAAATGTGCACCAGATCAACAAGAGAAGGCATGACAAGCTACCGAGACAAATAAGGAAGAATATGTTGTGATGAGTTTGCCAATTTGACAAACCGGTTGAGATGATGTTCGAGCTAATGAAGAAGAAGGAAAGGTTCAACATTGCAAACAAAGAGTACAACTGGAATGTAGATGGAGATAGTTGAATATTGATAGCATGGTATCATCAAGGATGTTACCAGTATGCAGACAGGAGTAATGTCAACCGATAAACATATCTATGAGTATGGTAGAAGGTATGCATTGGAGATTATTGAAGTGTAGTGAACCTGTAAGTATGACAATCGGTAAGAGATCAAAGAGACAAGGGGATGGACTCTCCTCAAATGGAGATATGCATGGTGACCCACTCTGGATACATGCGGTGGATTGACTAGTTTGGTGACTGGGCTGATATGATCCCACCGACACAACATGTGACTGCATGGTTTTAAGGTTGACCATTTAGTGTATAACCGACAAGGTGATACAAACTAGTATGTATATCTCGATTGTGTGCTATAGCCAATGACCATGCCTGAACTGACATAGGGAGCTGAGGTGGATGCCGACAAAGAAGACACGTAGTCTCCAGGTGGCAAACGTACAATAGTCAGTGAAGAGTGTTTTGGCGAGGTTGGTGATGAGTCGGTCAACATTAAATCAAGACCCTGAATATCACAAGTCGATTGCAAGGGTTTGCGGATCAAGACAGATCAGAGGACAGAGATCTAATTCATAGTCATCATGATCAATGTAGAGTATCCAAGTGCAGATCGGATCTAGTGAAGGCAACCGAGAGTTCATTTAATGTGATTGACAGATGCAGGTCAATGATCAGTTCGTTGTGTTTGCTAAATATAGGAAACATGTATTGGAAGCAAAAATGTGGTGGAAGTGATTGATTTGTTGCAAGCAGTCAATTCTCGAGCAAGATATGATTGGATTCAATATGGATTTGGTCAGTAGAATAAAATCCTATCGCGCCAAATTTGAAGTGATGTTTTTGGTAGGAACGTGCAGATATAAATAGGCAGACCAAATATTAGAGTGATTAATGATGTTGCCAGATGTTGGAGGCTGGAGACAAGAGAAGAAGAGCATAACAGTGCCTCGTGTAGTCGAAGTGCAAGTTGCAAAAGATAACAATGACTGAGTGTGTGGAGGTGCGACTGATAACAAGGTCTAAGAGAGGCTTAACTGATGATGTCAAGGTGACCAGTGAACTGTCACTAAGTATGACAGTGGTGTGAATAGGTAGTGTGTGTATCAGTAAGAAGGTAGTAGAGAGGAAGGCAACACCAAGTTAACCGGTGTAGAGTGAGTGGTTTAGGAGATCGAGCAAGGCAAAGTATAGTGTAAGGTTTTACCAGTAAGTTGAGTAACTGGTAGTGGGTGCATGTTCTACAAGTTCATCCAACTAGCAGAGTAAGAACTGTGGAGTTAGAAGTAGTGAGAAAAGGAGGCAATAGAGTGTGAACCGATAGATAAGAGGTAGAGTGGCAGAAAGAGAATATAATCGGTGAGGCTGATGAGGAGTGAAACCAGTAGAGGAATCATTTGCAGAAGTTACAAAATTCATTTGTAACCGGGTTCTAACTATTGTATTGTTTGTAATCATTATGATCACTGAGTTGGTGCTCGGTGTAAGGGTTGGTGCTTCTTTGAGTTGGTGCCCATAAATAATCAGGGGTTGGTGCTCCTTGGGTTGGTGCCCTAAACTTTGTATTTGTGTTTATTGTCAGGCTAGATTGGAGCAGTAGACTCCAACAACATTTCTCACCGAGGTTTTTCCCATATCGGGTTTTCCTCATATATCTGGTGTTATGTGATGTACCCTTTCAATGTGTTTGAATTTTGGTCTTCTCATTATCTCACTAGTATATTCACTTTGTGTTAGATCTGCTAACTGGTACACACATTTAGGATTAAAAGGGTTAAGTTTGGAAACCAGTGATTCACCCCCCCTCTCAATGGCATCTTGTGTTCTACATTGCTTGGGCTTGTTTGGATTTCAGTCTTCTTGTTCAATCATTCTTTCAGCTCTTACCAGGTTGGAGATTCTTGCTTCTGCATTTTCAATTTGAAAAGATTGTTTTCTCCGCGACTGTTCCTGAGAATTTTGGGAAAATGTTTCAATTTTATAGTTTGTATAGTTACATAATTTAATTTATAAATTTATTATATGGTTGAAATATAGATTGGGGAAAAATATGTTTTGTTGCGATTCTAATTATGACCGTGAATGGCCATCACCATGAGTTTTGGATCTGTGTGTTGATTTTTGCATAGGGTCTCAGGTCTGGTTCTTGTCTTGAGTCTCTTTACTGTAAGTTGGAAGTTGGGAGACTCTATTTATCTTTCTGAGAATTTTCATGGCTGGACATGGTCAATAGATTATTGTTTCAGAGTCTTGTTTGTTCTTATATGCATAATTTGAGCTTGGATTATTATTCTTTGGCATTTTATTATGTTTGCATCCCTTATGGTTGTATTTTCGAGACTTTGTTTTATCTCTATGATTTTATTTTACTGATGCATTTTTGTCTTTTCATCTGAGTATTCGGGACAAATGCGCGAAAACTACATATGCACTAATACTTTTATTATATGTGTTATTTCGTTAATCAAAGGCGTTGGTCCGTATCTTAAATGCATTGCCAAGTTGCGCTTATGCGCCATTTGCTTATGGATGCGCTACAAGGTTCGATGAATGCACTAAATACCTCAGCATATGCATTGCAGGAATCTGTAAATACGTTTTCGAACATTTTAAATGCACTGCACAACTAAGTGTATGCACTAATCTGGTTATCTCTATATTCTGGTTCAGTTTTCTTCGATTTTTAGAGTTTCAGATTGAACTTTCTAGTTTTATCAGATTGTGTTGAGGTTTGTCAAGAGGCTAAGTATGTTCGTGAGTGCTCTTGGAAGTTTAGAGTAGTGTTTTGATGCATTATTTGATCATTTATATTATTGCAAGATGAGTAATTCCTTTCTACGTTAATGATTCTTTTCTCTATGATGTTGTGTGATCTATGTGACTTATTTTATATATGTTGTTGGCTCATTGTGCATTGATGATACTTTATCTTGGTTAGACGGATTGTGTTATGTGAGCTTTCTTGTTTATTTTCATGTGTTGTTGAGGCCTAGATGCATAATTAGGGGGAATGGACTTCCATGAGTCTGTTGAGGTCATGAGGAATAGATTGCATAGTTTGGAAAGGGTTGGTAAGAAATATTATTTAGTCTATTATTCTTATTGTCCAACATTATTGCATAGTTTGGGTTGATTTCTATTTATTCGATTTCCTGTGTTTTCCCAGGGGTTGGCTTTTCAGATTTATTTTCTGGAGTTGGATTTTGGTTGCTTACTGGAGTTGGATTGGTTGGTCTTGTTTAGATTTTAGTCTTCTTCTTCAATCATTCTTTCAGCTCTTACCAGGTTGGAGATTCTTGCTTTTTCATTTTCAATTTGAAAAGATTGTTTTCTCTACGACTGTTCTCGGGAATTTGGGGAAATTGTTTCAGTTATATAGTTTTTATAGTTACATAATTTGATTTATAAATTTATCATATGGTTGAACTATAGTTTGGGAAAAAATATGTTTTGTTGCAATTCTGATTATGGCCGTGAATGGCCGACATCGCGAGTTTTGGATCTCTGTGTTGATTTTTGCATAGCGTCTCAGGTCTAGTTCTTGTCTTGAGTCTCTTTACTGAAGTTGGAAGTTGGGAGGCTCTGTTTATCTTTCTGAGAATTTTCATGCCCAAACATGGTCGGTAGATTATTGTTTCAGAGTCTTGTTTGTGCTTATATGCATATTTTGAGCTTGAAAAATTATTCTTTGGCATTTTATTGTGTTTGTGTCCCTTATGATTGTATTTTTGAGACTTTGTTTTATATCTATGATTTTTTTTTTATTGTTGTAATATTATCTTTTCATCTGAGTATTTGGGGCAAATGCGCAAAAACTACATATGCGCTAATACTTTTATTATATGCATTGTTTCGTTAATCAAAGGCGTTGGTTTGTATCTTCAATGCATTACCAGTTTGGGCTTATGCACCATATTCTTATGGATGCGTTGAATACATTAGCATATGCGATGCCCAACATTTTAAATGCACTGCACAACTAGGTGTATGCACTAATCTGGTTATCTCTATATTCTGGTTCAGTTTTTTTCAATTTTTCAAGTTTCAAATTGTATTTTCTAGTTTTCTCAGATTGTGTTGAGGTTTGTCTAGAGGTTGAGTATGTTTGTGAGTGCTCTTGGAAGTCTGGAGTAGTGTTTTGATGCATTATTTTATCATTTGTATTATTGCAAGATGAGTAATTCCTTGTTATGTTAATGGTTCTTTTCTCTATGATGTTGTGAGATCTATGTGACTTATTTGATATATGTTGTTGGCTCATTGTGCATTGATGAGACTTTATCTTGGTTAGCTGGATTGTGTTTTATGAGCTTTCTTGTTTATTTTCATGTGTTGTTGAGGCCTAGGTGCGTGATTAGGGGGAGTGGGCTTCCATGAGTCTATCGAGGTCACGAGGAATATACTGCTAGGATTCTTGAGTAATAGAGACGGGTTCTAGACCGTTTGGAAAGCTCATTGGAATTTTTCCATTGTAACTGATAAGTGATAACATAATAATTAATATTAGGTGGGTTGGGTAGAATAACTCATCTAAGCAAGATAAGAAATTTGTTTTGTAATACCCATCTCATGGATCGGAGACCAGAGTGAGGAGGTAGATCTAGTAACCGAGTAAACCATACTACCTTGATTTCCTCAAAGGTTGAGACAGTTCCACATGTGTATCCTATGTGGTAGCTTGTGATGACACTCTTTCCCTACATGTTGGTCCTAGTTCCTTATGTCTTGTTATTGAGTTGCCTCTAGAGGTTTCTTGGTTGTTTGGTATGTTTCCCTTGGCTTGTGTTAGAGTAGTTTTCCTCTTTGGTTGTTAGGTGTCAGCTTAGATCTAGAGTGTGTGTGGGATCTTGTGGCATATCCTAGCACAGGGGGGTGGTTCCTTTGGTTCCACATAGTCAGGTGGTTGGTGCCTTTCTTCCATTGGGATGTTCTTCTTTGGATGCTCTTATGCGTGGATCTGGATTATGTTGTTGTAGCGGATTATTGTAATATGATTCATTTGGTGTGACTATGTAGTTGTATTTGAGAACTATGCCCATTGTTGTAAAACACATTGTATTCATGTATCTAGTAGATGATTATAGGGAACAATTATATATCATGTGTATCTTGAGAATGATTAGTAATCAGAATAATGGACATTGAATCTATGGATGTGTACTTAGTGCTATGCTCGTGATGATGTAATTAGTTAATATGGCTATGGTTTAATAATGTGGTAATTGGTATTGAAATGGTTATTTGATGTTAAAAGAAATGAATGGTTGGGATTAAGAACATTTGGTATTGGTTCTTTAAAAGGAACCTCATGGGATGGTTGGAGTATTCATAGAAATATGTAATCATTTAAGGTTTTAGTAACAAGTCATATGTGATTGTGTGAAAGGAATTAATGATCTAGTAACTTAGACTACATTTGGATCATGGAAGTAAATATGTTATCATGTTTAGGAATTGTTAAGTGTTTAGTTTAAGTAATGGCATTGAGATACCGTAGGGAATGGTAGATGTTGTATTGTATTTCGTTTGCATAATTATGATGTTAGGTAAATGTTAATGATATTTTATGTAATCTCGTAGAGGATAAATAATGCTTTTTAGTAATGGTAGTTTAATATGTTGTATTAGAATATGCTAACAAAAAAGTTATCTCTATTTTGCATGTTAGTGTATTTCTCTAGGATATTTTGGCAGACATTACACGCCCTTTTTTCTAAAATTTTCAGCAATAAAAAAATTGCCTTTAACTATATTAAAAAAATCATTTGATAGAAATTTTAAAAAAATGAGTAAAATAGAAAATCATTTTAAAGCATAACCTCCAACAGTCATAACATAACAATATCAATTGAATATAAAAACTTATAATTCTTTAGGAGAGCTTTATCTTCCTTATATATAGTTAACACTAATTAAATGAAACTATTAATATTAAGCATGTTTAATATTAGGATCATAACACATCATAGATTAGATATGCCACAAAATTGACCCAAGTCATTTTCCTTATATAAAAGATCAAATTTCAAATATTTTAAACTCTAGACTAGACCTTGTTTAAACCCTCATACTAGTTCTTATGAGTTGACCAAGCACATGCCTATATTATGATTTTGTCTTGCAAAATGTGATTAAATGAAGCTTTGATGAAAATATTCTAATGATTTAACATGATTTTTGTAATTAGTAGAAGTTTTGTGACTTGTTCTATCTATTGTGTAATGTTTTTATCTTCGACGAATGAAGCTTAATAAGAAACTTTTGTTGTCATTACCTTATTTTGAACTATAAAGATGCTTGAACTGAGATCCTTTATTGATGATTGAATCTTTAAATGAGAAAGATTAGGTGTTTTATCAATAAATGTAATAAAATAAAGACTTTAATTCGTATGTATTCAAAAGTTTTTGATTACTGGGTGCGTGTTTTCAATTTAACCCTTTCGATTTCTAGGGGTAAGTCTAGCCCAAGGGGGGAAGGATGTAGTGCCTCTCCCTAAGCCATCCATCTCTTTTGCATAACAATTGATCTCTTTGATATAATGTAGTCTACTTAATGATGATTTGATGATGTTTTATCATGTACTAACCCTATTTCATGATGTGAGATTGATTGTGATATTGTTGGATTGTTTGCAAGTGGACCTTCTACTGTCTTCGTGATGGTGACGATGTGACATCACTCATTGCGAGAAGGATGTGTCATTTTGATTCTCTATCACTTACCTATTATTATATATTATATATGTTGTATCGTGGCTTTGTGGATACAAGATTTGCTAGTACCAGACATCGACTCCACCTAGCTTCATAGGTTTGAGTGTGTCTTATCCCAATAGCAAGTTGATCGAAGATGACATGAAATCCCATTTTACACTCTAGGTTTAAGATTGATCACCCTTGTCAGTCTTTGTGAGTTGTTGTTCAGTGTCGAGTGATCTCTTCAGTTGCCTTTTGTTGGTATTCTTGGAGTGTTGTATGTAATGATTGATTTACTTATTTATATAGCCTTTGATTATTTATTGTGGCTTTACTCTATTTATAGCCCTTGGTTTTCTATATTTATTTGTTGGGATTTATAGTTAATTGTGCCCATGAGCATAATTTTAGTGGTCGATTTATTATTTACATTCTTGGGCTGATTAAATAAATATTATCCTACCTACCTTGTTATATGGTTGGTTGAGTTATTGGGTAAGTAAATTAAATATTATTCTATTAATACTTACCTTGGATTTTAGAAAGGGTTGGTAAGAAATATTATTTAGTCTATTATTCTTATTGTCCAACATTATTGCATAGTTTGGGTTGATTTCTATTTATTGAATTTCCTGTGTTTCCCGGGGGTTGGCTTTTCAGATGCATTTTCTGGAGTTGGATTTTGGTTGCTTGTTGGAGTTGGATTGCTTGGTCTTGTTTGGATTTCAGTCCTCTTCTTCAATCATTCTTTCAGTTCTTACCAGGTTGGAGATTCTTGCTTTTGCATTTTCAATTTGAAAAGATTGTTTTCTCTATGACTGTTCTCAGGAATTTGGGGAAAATGTTTCAGCTATATAGTTTTTCTAGTTACATAATTTGATTTATAAATTTATCATATGGTTGAACTATAGTTTGGGAAAAAATATGTTTTGTTGCAATTCTGATTATGGCCATGAATGGCCGACACCGTGAGTTTTGGATCTGTGTGTTGATTTTTGCATGGGGTCTCAGTTCCGGTTCTTGTCTTGAGTCTCTTTACTGTAAGTTGAAAGTTCGGAAGCTTTGTTTATCTTTCTGAGAATTTCATGCCTGGACATGGCTGATAGATTATTGTTTCAGAGTCTTGTTTGTGCTTATATGCATATTTTCAGCTTGCATTATTATTCTTTGGCATTTTATTGTGTTTGTGTCCCTTATGATTATATTTTTGAGACTTTGTTTTATATCTATGATTTTCTTTTACTGCTATAAGTTTATCTTTTCATCTGAGTATTCAGGGCAAATGCGCGAAAACTACATATGCGCTAATACTTTTATTATATGCGTTGTTTCGTTAATCAAAGGCGTTGGTCCATAACTTAAATGCACTACCAGGTTGGGCTTATGCGCCATTTTCTTATGAATGCGCTAAATACCTTAGCATATGTGATGCAGGAATCTGCAAATGCGCTGCCCAACATTTTAAATGCACTGCACAAGTAGGTGTATGTGCTAATCTGGTTATCTCTATATTCTAGTTCAATTTTTTTCGATTTTTAGAGTTTCAAATTGTATTTTCTGGTTTTCTCAGATTGTGTTGACGTTTGTCCAGAGGTTGAGTATGTTCGTGAGTGCTCTTGGAAGTCTGGAGTACTATTTTGATGCATTATTTGATCATTTGTATTATTGCAAGATGAGTAATTCCTTGTTATGTTAATGGTTCTTTTCTCTATGATGTTGTGAGATCTATGTGACTTATTTGATATATGTTGTTGGCTCATTTTGCATTGATGAGACTTTATCTTGGTTAGCTAGATTGAGTTTTGTGAGCTTTCTTGTTTATTTTCATGTGTTGTTGAGGCCTAGGTGCATTATTAGAGGGAGTGGGCTTCCATGAGTCTATCGAGGTCACAAGGAATATACTACTAGGATTCTTGAGTAATAGAGATGAGGTCTAGACCGTTTGGATAGCTCATTGGAATTTTTCCATTGTAATTGATAAGTGATAACATAATAATTAATATTAGGTGGGTTGGGTAGAATAACTCATCTAAGCAAGATAAGAAATTTGTTTTGTAATACCCATCTCATGGATCGGGCCCAGAGTGAAGAAGTAGATCTAGTAACCAGGTAAACCGTACTACCTTGATTTCCTCAAAGGTTGAGATGGTTTTGCATGTGTATCCTATGTGGTAGCTTGTGATGACACTCTTTCCCTACATGTTGGTCCTAATTCCTTATGTCTTGTTATTGAGTTGCCTCTAGAGGTTTCTTGGTTGTTTGGTATGTTTCCCTTGGTTTGTTTTAGAGTAGTTTTCCTCTTTGGTTGTTAGGTGTCAGCTTAGATCTAGAGTGTGTGTGGGATCTTGTCGCATATCCTAGCACAAGGGGGTGGTTCCTTTGGTTCCACATAGTCAAGTGGTTGGTGCCTTTCTTCCATTGGGATGTTCTTCTTTGGATGCTCTTATGCGTGGATCTGGATTATATTGTTGTAGCGGATTATTGTAATATGATTCATTTGGTGTGACTATGTAGTTGTATTTGAGAACTATGCTCATTGTTGTAAAAGACATTGTATTCATGTATCTAGTAGATGATTATAGGGAACAATTATGTATCATGTGTATCTTGAGAATGATTAGTAATGAGAATAATAGATATTGAATCTATGGATGTGTACTTAGTGCTATGCTCGTGATGATGTAATTATTTCATGTTGCTATGGTTTAATAATGTGGTAATTGGTATTGAAATGGTTATTTGATGTTAAAAGAAATGAATTGTTGGGATTAGGAACATGTGGTATTGGTTCTTTAAAATGAACCTCATGGGATGGTTGGAGTATTCATAGAAGGATTTAATCATTCTAGGTTTTAGTAACCAACCATATGTGATTGTGTGAAAGGAATTAATGATCTAGTAAGTTAGATTGCATTTGGATCATGGAAGTAAATATGTTATCATGTTTAGGAATTGTTAAGTGTTTAGTTTAAGTAATGGCATTGAGATACCCTAGGGAATGGTAGATGTTGTATTGTATTCCACTTGCGTAATTATGATGTTAGGTAAATATTAATTATATAATCTCGTAGAGGATAAATAATGCTTTTGAGTAATGGTAGTTTAATATGTTGTATTAGAATATGCTAAAAAAAAGGTTATCTCTATTTTGCATATTAGTTAGTGTATTTCTCTAGGTTATTTTGGTAGGCATTACACACCCTTTTTCCTAAATTTTTCAACAATAAAAAATTGCCTTTTACTATATAAAAAAACCTTTTTTTTAATTTTTTTTTTAAAATAACAAATATAAACTTCATGAAAATTTCTAGATTTCATGAGTTTATATCATTTTGATATTCAAAACAAAAAATGTCACTTTTATGTTGTTAAAATTGAACATTTTTTGTTGTGTTAGTTTGTTTGTTAATAAAAGTGTGACACAAGTTTGTACTTTTACCCATAGATGTCTAATTTGGTTAGGTTCAACTTTGCACTTTGAAAAGACTATCATGTCCACTGATTTTGACTATTAGAGTTGTACTAGCCTATGTGGTTTTGTTGGATCTTCAATTTAAACTATAGTTCTTGCTTAAACCTATATAAGCTATCATTTAAAGTGTTGCAAATGGTTCAAACAAATTATCCTTAATAAAATGTTCTACTCTTTCAAATCCTAGTAAAATTGTCCCCTTAATTTTAGGTGGTGGACGATAAATAAGGCCATTGGATTAGTATTTATCTAAAGAATTCCTCTAATCCTAAAGATGGCATGACTTCTTATTTATTTTATTTTGAGCTCTATCTTTTTTAATTATTAGGTGTGGCAGGAAAATATTTGGTGTGGGTTGTAACCATAAAATCATATGGCTAAATAAATGACGTTCATTTTTTACCAAATTTGAAATTATTTGTTTTCTAATAAATATTATAAAGAACTAACCCTACCTAATTTTTCATGAGATTTTAAAAAAAAATAAAATTCTAAAATTCTAAAATTATGGCTTGTAGAGTAAACTAATCAAATATTCTGGCCTAACTTTGACCACTGAATTATAGAATTTATTTTCCTCTAACAAGAAAGTATAAAGAACTAACTCTGCCTAATTTTTTAACATGTAAAAAATCTGAAATTTGTAGCTTGTAGAAAATATTAATAAAAAATAAAATTGAAATTACTTGCACAAAGATGACCATAGAAAGCTAATTTTTAACCTAAAGCTTTCTTTAATTATATACCTCAAAATAAATAAATAAAATCTAAATTTATATTTTTTTAGCGATTATGGAAAAAAAAAATAATGACATAAATCACAACTTTAACACCACTTGAAATAATATTTGATAGAAATGTTTTAAAATGAGTAAAATAGAAATCATTTTAAAGCATGACCTCCAACAATCATAACATAACAATATAAATTGAATGTAAAAGATTATAATGCTTTAGGAGAGCTTTATCTTCCTTATATATAGATAACACTAATTAAATAAAACTATTAATATTAAGCATGTCTAATATTAGGATCATAACACATCATAGATTAGATATGTCACAAAATTGACCCAAGTCATTTTCCGTGTATAAAAGATCGAATTTCAAATATTTAAAATTCTAGACTAGACCTTTTATAAACCCTCATACTAGTTCTTATGAGTCGACCAAGCACATGCCTATATGGATTTATATCATATGTTGTTGTATCTAGGACTTCCATTATTTACGACAGAATCATCCAAGAATAATCAAATTGAAGTCATGGAGCATTCACGACACATCCATAGTAGCATAAATCAACATACATTGTCTTAGGCATATTACATGTTCATCTATTGTCTTTGATATTTGTTCATTGTCATTGTATTGTTTTACCTAGGGGCTTGACTAATGAGAATATGACTCTTGCTTAGCAAGTTCCCAAATGATGCTTTTTTAGACACCACACAACTTCAAATAGATTTCTAATAAGTCAAGGTAAATCTATTGTAGTTATCCTTTTTTTCTAATTCACTTTCATGAGTCTAGATTCAATATTGCGTGCCAAATTATTTTTATACTCAAAAAGATTAACTTTATAAGATTGAATCCCAACTAGAATAGAACTTAATTAGTTTATAGATTCAAAAATATCTCAAAGCCCTTATTTTTCTATATTAAGAATTAATTCCTAACATCATTAACATATTCTACTTTAAAATGTAATTAAATACCATATTTATTTTTTTAATTTAATTTTATATTTATTATCCAATCTCAAATTATCAATTTAAATTTAATTATCAATTATCTTATTTATTTAATTGACCTAAAATTATTTGTGTATATGTGATTTATGTTCATTGCAACATCCACTCATAGGACCCTTTAACCATCTCATCACATCCCCAATGAAACAAATAAAATAGTGCAAGACTAACATGTGGTGTAACAAATAAATTTTGAACGTTTGAATTAGTTCCTTGAGTGAGGACCATATGAATCATTACTTGTTACTATTTAATCATGGTATCATATTTACCATTGAGAGATGCTATTTTATACAGTTATTTAGTAGATCAACCAATTATTAAAGGGCAATATTATATGTAGTAACAACGAATCAAAGAAGAGAATTAGTATTTTGACCTTGTCTAATTTTAAAAAGGAGGAAACTATTATTTTAGTTGCTTCTAACAAATATGGGAATCATCTATGTCACATCCCTTCTAAGTGCCATCATGGCAAAGTGATAATTTATATGAAAAAATTAATAATAGAATATTTTAGAAAAAAATAATAATTAATAATTTATTTTTTATTTTTTTTGAAAAAGGTGGGAGTGCCACTTAATATATTTTATTATATAAAGCTGATTCAAAGAGCTCTCGGAGAAAAGAACCGATGATAGTTTTGAAGTTATTTTGAAATAATATATTAATAAAATTATAGTGATATTTGACATATTTTATATTGATTTTGAATTTTTTCAATCTTTATCTACTTTCATTTCTTTCCACTTCTCACATTCTATATATTTGAATTTTTATATATTTGCACACTAATAGCTTAGATTTCTATGCACATGATATACTTATCTCAAAATTTTATTTCTCTACCCTGTCATTTCTACGATACACAAAAGTGGTCTCGCATCACATGGATCTAACCAATTTTTTTTAGAAAAAAAAAGAATTTAAATTATCAACTCCTACCCAATTCACTAATCTTTAAGAGCCACCATGTACATGTTCCAATGATGATCTATTATGTATTGGTATTTAAAGACATCCATTTTAACATTAGTTGATAATCCATGCACACCATATACTATTCCAACATGTTTAATATTAGAAGGAGCACCCTTAGGTACATATGGAATTGGTTAACTAACAATAATATTAGTTGTAACACAATTCACACCATAGATCATTTACACTTCCTTTCTATCTACCAACACTTAGATCAAGTCCATTAAGCTAAATATTAAAGGAGATTGATTGAGGGGAGCATCAACCCTTTAAATCCATCATTCTCCCCAAGACAACTCTAATTATCACCAATTCTTATACATTATTACATAGAAAAAATAGGGTAAATTAAGTCATAGGATTAGATAATATATTACTTCAAATTCAAATGAGCACAAATCATAAGATCAAGCTTTAGAAAATTATAGGTCCACAAAAAATTCAAGAACAATCTACACTTCAAAGGCATTAATTTACTATACTATGGCAAATCTACTTTGTTAGTCATTAACTTTTGTATTCCATTGTGGTTCAATAATTAAGTATTGTTAGCATTAAGTTGGGAGATTGTTGGCATCAGATTGTCATTGATGTCAACATCCACTAGATAGCGATGTAGGATGATGTGTGTCTCAGATGAAGATCAGGTTGGTTGAGATGGTGTAGTCTCAAGTTGGCAGAGTTGTGCAGGTTGGATAAGCATGGCACATAACACACTGTGTTTATCACCATGCATAACACACCATGCATAACACACTATGTTTATCGCCACAGTAAAGACAAAGAAGAAAGAAGCTTTCATAGTTTTGCAAGTCAACACTTTGTGCTGACCAATCTATTGTGATATAGTGATGAAGGGGTCTACAGGGAGAAGACAAAGGGTTTATCGTTGGTTCGCAGGTCAACACTCTACGTTAACCAATCTATCTACAATTTAGCGATAAAGGACCACTATCCCAGTTTCGCAAGTCACAAGCTCCTATCCAACTCCTCTACGAAATTGTGATAAGATTGTGAGAGCTAACCAAAATGTTTAGCATAGAATCACAGCAATTAGGATAGACCGTCAAGTGAAGGTTGCGATATACTGATAAAAGGTAAATGTCATTGCAGTTTCATAAGTTTGACCATGAAGACCACATAGCCCTCTACAATATTGCAATAAAGAAGAAATGGTGAAAGGGTTCAAGTTTTTGGTGATGTGGTGTGTTGAACCACCATGGTGGCAACATTAACTAAATCTTTCTGGTCAAATCAAGTAGATCGACAATCCAGATTTAAAGATTGAAGTTTTTAGTTTGGCGCATTAATAGAGTTTCTAGGAACTTAGATTTCCAACTGTTGAATGTATTTTTAACGGTTACATATTGGGAGATGATAAGAACAAAGTGTAAACTGATTGGATGGGCGATCCTAATGTAGCATAGAAAATTGTATAGATTGTGTTTTGTAAAATTGATGCAAATTGTCATTTGTTTGATCTATGATGAAATATGTTATGGCCGACCTTATAGAGGTGAATGCAGTGTATATAAAGAGAATGTAAGTCGGAAAAGCAAAGGAAGAAAGGTTGGTGAATGTTGGACCAAGAAGAGAGAGAGTTGTAGAGCTCAAAGTGAGTGAACCAAATTTTGTAAGAAGTAGAGAAGAACAACAACAGGTTCATATTTATTTACTGTATTACATCAAGATTGTAGTTTTGCATGATTAGTGTAGGGGATTGATGTCTCCTAAAGGTTTGTGCCTTCAAATCAAGTAATTGTAAAGGGATCAGTGCCCCAGATTCTGAAGTAAATTGTAGGGGTTGGTGCTCCTTTGGATTGGTGTCCATAAAATTTAGGGGATTGGTGTCTCCTAAAGGTTGGTGCCTTCAAACTCATTGTAATCATTTGATACATTTGTGAGGATGGATTTGGACAGTAGCTCCAAGCAATATTTTTTGACCGTGGTTTTTCCCATCCTCGATTTTCCACGTATATCCTGGTGTTGTGTTATGTGTTATTGATCTTATCATTCTTTTGCATTATATGTTAATTTCTTGTGAGATTTGAAAAGTGGTTTTAGTATACACTAATTCAAACCCCCCTTCTCAGTGTATTTGTGTGTTCAACAATTGGTATCAAAGCTCAGTTCCTTGGTACAAGCTTAACTGCTCAAGGTAGATCTTGGTCTTGAACACATGGCTAGTAATGAAGGAGCTTCATCTAACAAGGCACCACTATTCAATGGAATAGACTACGCTTTCTGGAAGATAAGAATAGAATCCTTCATTTCCTCCCTTGGATTTGATATTTGGTAGTCAGTTGTGATTGTTGGAATAATGATATATTTGTCATTAGTGAATAACACTTAGTGAAAACACTTATTCGATTTTGAATGCTTACCGAGCTCATCACTCAGTCCACAGCCTATACCAAGCATTCGGTAAAGCTTACCGATTAAACAGTTCATACCGAGCAGTAAGACTATTACCGAGCATATGAGACAAACAGCAGTAACCGAGAAGTCAGTTCTTACCGAGTTACCAGTGGTTACCGAGTGACACTATATCTACCGAGTCACCACAGCTACCGAGTTCCAAGCTACACTTCGGGACTAGTATGGACCGAGCTTCTACTCTTACCGAGAGCATGACGATGCCGAGTACTGTAGTGGACGCCGTGTATCAGAAGATCACCGAGCCAGCTTGAGGAACCGAGTATCTACCGACTCAGTAATATTTTGTTCACCTATGTAAGGCCGACTTAAGAATGAGTTTATGTTATTAATTTGTATGAGGCCGACTTTATGAAATGTAAATGTAATTATGGACGGTATATATATGTGATGTATTATATCATCTGTAATCGGTAGTATGAAAATGTATGTAAGATGTATGAATATGCGAAATTAGAAAGAGCAGAGCAGAAACTGCATTAAGGCAGCAGATCAGAACATTTTCGCAGAGTCAGTAAAGGAGCAGAATCGACATATCTATCTCAGAAGGAGATCAATACTCAAAAGATCTTATCAGCAATAAAGTTGTAAGTCAAGATCTACTGTTTCATCCTAACAGTTGAATCAGTTTGTAAATCCTTTTACCGGGTAGACTTAACAGTCTTTTGTAAATCTCTTAACTGAGTGCATACTTCATTGTATGTTTGTAAATCCTCTAACAAGGTGGACCTAGCAGTCCAAATTTGCTTCTAACAGGGCAGATCATCAGAAGTGATCATTGTAAGCCTTAACCGGCCAACTTTTACTGCAGTACCAAAGTTTTGTGGGTACCATCCCCACCCCAGTTTTACTTTCTATTTGGAAGGTTTCTGGGTCACCAAATCTTTGTGTTAAGTGTTGTGAATGATTATACTTTCATGCATACAGTAGATTAAATGAATGAATGGTTTAATATATGCAAGTGCAGAAATGAATTAAAAGTTTTAAGTGTTACTGATTCACCCCTCCCCTCTCAGTAACTTGGTTAGTCCTGAATATTTTCAACAGTGATTGGGTATACACCTCCTGCCAATTCTCCATCCTCTCCAAATGAGAAGGATTATGAGAACAATGCAAAAGAAAAGAATGTCATATTGTGTGGACTATCAAATTCAAAATTTGTCAAGGTAATACACTGCAAAACTACAAAGGATTTTTGGGACAAACTTCACATTATCTATGAAGGTAATGACACAGTTAAACAAGCAAAATTGCAGACTTGTAGAGCCTAGTTTGAAGGATTGGATATGAAAGAAGAAGATTGAATTGCAAAATATTTTCTTAGAGTGGATAAAGTTGTCAATGCTATCAAAGGACTCGACGAAGAGATTAAGGATGTTGTGATTGTGAAGAAGGTGTTAAGATATCTACCCTCCAGGTATGACTCAAAAGTCTCTGCTATTGAAGAAGCTAAGGACCTAGACAAACTTTCTATGGATGAATTGTTTGGATCTCTTTCTACATATGGAATGAGAATAGGAAAGGGTGATACATCAAAGAGAGAAGTTGCATTTAAATTTGTTGAGGTGGAAGATTTAGATATTGATCAAGAAGAAGCCAACTTTGTAAGGAGATTAAGAAGAGGATCAAGTAAGTACAAAGTAAAATTACCTTTCAAATGTTTTTAGTGTGGTAAAGTATGACATTATGCATCTAAATGTAAAATCAAAAAGGAAAGTGAGAATCAATCCAAATTTCCTAAGTACAAGAAATGAAAGAACTAGAAGAGTCTATATTCCAAAGAAGATAGTGGTACCTTTGATGCTGAAAGTGATACAGAAGATGTCATGAACCTAAAAATGAAGCACTTTTGTTCATGGCAATTATTGAGATTGAGTCTGAGAAGAATGATAAAGATGAAGAAGAAGAAGTTGTGGTTGATCTGGAAGGAGAACTCATTTCTTCTTTAAATAAACTAGACCTTACAAGAGCAAAGAATAAAAAATATAAAAAGAAGATTGGGGAATCTAAAGCACTAATTATCAGTCTCAATGCTAAAATTGAAGAAGCATAGAAGATAGAGAATAATTTGACAGAAAAATTGCAGATCAAAGAGAAAGAATGTGAGCTACTTGAGACTAGGATAGTGTGTCTAAAGAAATATGACAAAATCAGTGAAGGCTTGGATAATATATTGAGTAAACAATGAAAGTCTAGTATCTTGACTAAGTTACGTTGTGAGAAAGGATAGTGTTCTAACAACACTATGATAAATAAGAAGAAAAGCACAGATAAAATCAGTGATGTCTTTGTAAAATTTGAAGATAAAGGGAAAGACGAAGAGAAGATCCAATCAGTTCCAAAGAAGGACATGACAACAAGAAGCATTCAGGTTAAATCATTCTTTTTCTAGCTATTTTTTATCTTGTAATATGTTTGGTCATAGGATAGTAGATTGTAGACTCAATATGAGAAGAAATACATTTATGTCAAAATCCATTTGCACCCCTTGTTGATTTCATTACAGTATGTTATAAATGTAATAACCTCAGTCACATAGAAAAGATTTGTAGAAGTGGTATTAAGTCTCCCAAACAGGATAAGAAAATGACTATTTAGGGAGAAAAGAAGACAAAATTTGAAGCAGATCAGAAGAAAGCAATTAAAAAGGAATGGAAGGTGAAGAAGGGAGAGAAGAATGTAGAGAAGTCTCTTCTTGTCCAGCTTGTGTTTGATGCACAAGATGAGAATGATACATGATATATTGACAATAGTTGCTCATATCATATGATAGGTGATAAGAGTAAATTCCACTCATTAAAAGAAAACTGCAAAGGAACAGTATGATTTGGTTCGAATGACACTGCTACCATAGTTGGAAAAGGATCAATCAGTTTTGATAATGGAAGGACAACAACGCAAAATATCTTCTATATTGAAGGTCTCAGACACAACTTGCTCAGTGTTAGTCAGATGTGTGATAATGGGTACAATGTGGTATTCCATAAGAAAGGATGTGATGTAAAGAAAAATGGGAGAGTAATTGTTGATGTACATAGAACAAATGGATATTTATACATACTAAAAAATCTCAAGAAAAGGAATGAATCCAAATGTCTCATGAGTCAAAAGGATGAAAGCTAGCTATGGCATAAAAGGTTGGGACACATTAATTTTGACAGTCTTGTCAAAATCACTTCAAAGAAGGTTGTAAGAGGTATGCTTGCTATAACAAAGCCATCAAACATTGTATGTAGACATTGTCAAATTGGAAAGTAAACAAAAATGACTTTCAAGACTAAAGAGAATCCAAATAAAAGACCACTTGAGATGATACACACTGGTTTATGTGGACCCATGAGAACAAAAGGTCAGAACGGTGAAAGATATTTCATGTTGTTCATAGATGACTTCACCAGAATGACTTGGGTGTGTGTTTTGAAAGAAAAATCAGAAGCATTTTAAAAATTCAGAAGCATTTTAAAAATTCAGAATTTTTAGGCCTATGGTTGAAAATGAGATGAATCTATGATTGAAATGTTTAAGGTCTAATAGAGATGGAGAGTTCACATCAAAAGAATTTGAGGATTATTGTGAAAAACATGGTATAAAAAGACAATTCTCTGCAACAAGGACACCACAATAAAATGGTGTGGTTGAAAGGAAAAATGGGACAGTACAAGAAATGGAAAAAGCCCTATTGAACAAGTCAAAACTAATTAATAGATTTTGGAATGATGTTATTCATACAATTGGGCACATTCTAAACAGGGCACATTTGAGACCAAATAGCTGCAAAACTTTGTATGAGTTATGGGCAGGAAGGATGGCCTCAATTAGTCATTTTAGAGTGTTTGGAGGTAAGAGCTACATAAAGCGTGATGGTGATATTCTTGGAAAATTCGATGCTAGATCAAATGAAGGATACTTTGTTGGATATTTCTCAAGAAACAAGGCTTATAAATGCTATAATATGAGGCTATGTAAAATTGTGGAAAGCATACATGTAAAGTTTGATGAGGATTCACTTTATACTCCAACTTCTAATGATAATTTAAATGAACCTAAGCCTATTCATACTAAAACAATTATTCAAGAACCAACAATGATAGACACAAAGGCACCTTCAAGAATGGTACAAATAGATCACCAGAAGAGAAAATTATTGGTGATAAAAATGCTGGTTTGCAGACAAGGAGAAAGACTATATTAAAGACACAGGAAGTTCAATCTAAAGATGATACTCAACCAAAAAGCCTTGTCTTAATTTCTTTGGTTGAACCCAAGAAATTTGCAGAAGCAAGTCAAGATAAAAATTGGGTTGATGCTATGCAAGAAGTAAATCAAATTGAGAAAAATGAAACATGGGAGCTTGTCCTTAAACCTAAGGACAAGAACGTAATTGGGACAAAATGGGTATTCAAAAATAAATTAAATGAAGGCAAAGTTGTCAAGAACAAAGATAGACTTGTATGCAAAGGTTATGCACAGGTTGAGGGCATTGACTTTGAAGAAACATTTGCACCTGTGGCACATTTGGATGCAATCAGAATGTTTCTTGCATTCTCAGTCTACAAGAATTTTAAAGTATATCAAATGGATGTACAATCTGCATTTCTAAATGGAAATCTTGAAGAAGTATACATTGAGCAACCATAAAGTTGGATGTTAGAAAATATCAGAATTTTGTATGTAGAATTAAGAAAGCTTTGCATAGGCTAAAACAAGATCCTAGAGCCTAGTATGCAAGATTGGACTCATACTTACAACAAAAAGGGTTTAGAAAAGGTGTTGAAGATAGTAGTCTATACATTAGAGCTAAAGGACATCATCAATTGATTGTGGTTATATATGTAGATGACATAATATTTTGGGGAAGTAGTGATGAGATGTGTACAGGGTTTGCTGAAGCTATGCCAAATGAATTTGAAATGTCCATGCTTGGTGAGATGTCATTCTTTATTGGCTTGCAGATCACTCAGACCGAAAAAGGTATTTTTATTTGTCAAACCAAGTATGTGAGGTAAATGTTGAAGAAGTTTCAAATGAAAGATTGCAATCCAGCTAACACACCCATGGGAACAAGGTGTAAACTAAGAAAAAATCATGAATCTCCATTGGAAAATCATACAAGATATAGATTAATGATTGGAAGTTTGTTGTATCTAACTATTTCTAGGCTTGACATAATGCATGTTATATGCATGGTTGCAAGGTTTTAGGTTGCTCCAAAAGAAAGTCATGTAAAGACGGTTGTAAGGATCTTCAAGTATCTACAACATACAAAGGATTATGGATTATGGTACCCTAGAGGAAAATATTTTGATCTACATGCTTGTACAGATGCTAACTGGGTAGGATGTGTTGATGATAGAAAGAGCACTAGTGGTGGTTCATTCTTTCTTGGAAACAAATTGGTTTCGTAGGACAACAAGAAACAAGGTTGTGTGTCTTTGTCCACTGCAGAGGTAGAATATATAGTTGTTGCTTCATGTTGCACTTAGCTATTGTGGATGAAACAGACCATGAAGGACATCAAGGTAGAGTATGAAAAACTAGTATTGATTCTTTGCGATAATACTAGTGCTATTAACATATCAAATAATCATGTGATGCATTCTAAAATGAAGCATATAGCTATCAAACACCATTTTTTGAGGGAAAAGGTTGTAGATCAAGAAGTTCGGCTAGATTATGTGGCTACAAAGGATCAGGTTGTAGACATTTTTACAAAGCCACTTCCCAAGGAGACATTTGTGTTTCTGAGGAAAAATTTGGGGGTCTTACCCCTTTCTTCCTTGTGAAGTGATGCATAGTACACAACAAGAAATGTACAATGGGCCTACTCCTTGGTTTATACACCCAAATATTGATTTCTCACTCCAAGGTGGCCCAATGGCTTCCTAGATGGAAGGACTGATCTACTAAGTGTGTTTCACACCCCACACTTCTTCCATATGTTCTAGGGACCTTACATAACTCCAACCAAGATTGGGTTTTAGGGACGCTTTCCCTAAATTTGACCAAATTATGGAATTCTGGCCTTCAATTTACAAATCCTCAATCTAATGATTAGGATAGTTTATTTATGTCTAGTATAAGGATACTCAAAAACCAATTGGGTTTTGGGACCTCCACAAGGCTAAAAACCCTTATAGGGCTAGAGGATCCTAGTAGGTCTATTTGTCCGGTTTATGGACAACAACTTGCAAAACTCCCAAAAGACTAGACAAACAAATCATTGTTTTGGATACCCTTTTTGGACTTACAAAATATCCCAAAGTTGCAAAAATTGAGTCTACTCCAGCATACCTGAACCCTTACTATATTCACAGACCTAATAGGCCTAATTAGGCTTGGTTAACAAAGAAAGTATCAAGGAATGGGTTCATAGAACCAATGCATCACTTTGGTTGGATTCTCCTACCTCCAAATGAATAGAATCCACTATCAAATTGGTCACCTTGCTTGTTTGGTTGACTGTCCACACAATGGTCTCATCGCTTAAGCTAAATACATAGAGATATTTAGCCTAGGACTTGGTGGTTGAGGCAGCAAAAAAACTCCTGCAGTCCTGAGCCTTTAGGGTCTTACAATACACTCCCCTAAATTTCATTTTGCAAGTGGTCATGAGATTCCACATAGAAAAAACAAGTTAGGGCTCCATCTTTGCACTAACCCTAAAATTAACGGTTTCTAGACCAGTTTGAATAGAATGAAGACAAAACCTCTACTCTGGTCACCAAGTGAACTCCAAACATAGGAAAATAAGAGGTGATTCGATTTACTAACATTCCATTCCCATAGTTTTTGTCTGGCAATTCGTACTACCTCAGAAAAAAGAAATTTGCTCAGGAAATTCAGTGCTTCTCATTCATTTTTCCACAAAAAGTATCATCCACACTCCAACCTCCACATGGAAGGATTAACATGAATAAATAGACTCTTTCCAATTAATCTAACCACCTTTTTGAATGTTTATGACCGTTGGAACCAAAATGCAACTTCTCGGAGCAATATTGCAAAAGTTGTTGACAACATTTTTGACAATTTTGCAACTTTTGGCAATTTGCATCCTCCAAGCTTCAAACATGTTTAGGATCTATTCTAAAGTAATTTATTTACTAAAACAATATCAAAACACCTATGACATCCTATTCTAAGGTCCTATTGGTCTAATGAGACCCAAGGTTGTCTTAAGGTACCTTTGGGACTCTTAGCCTTACAAGTTCGACCAAAAACATTATTAGGTGGATCCAAAGGATCAACACCATGATTACACCCTTTTAACCTCTTACTACAACCTAGTGATCTTAAAGAGTCTTAGATATGTCTTGGGTGCCCTACACCATGAAGTGTTCCTACAGAGAGGGCTTCTTCTCAGGGGGAGCATCTAGATTTTTCAATTTATCCCTGTTGTAGAGTTTTAGTTCAAAGGGGGAAGTACAGTGCAATGGAGCATAGAGTTATGGTTGCGTGACTCATCCTTTTCCATTGTTGTCAAAGGGGGAGAAGAACCGAATGGTTGACATCAATGCCAAAGGGGGAGATTATTGGCATTGAGTTGTCATTGATGTCAACATCCACTAGATAAGGATGCAGAATGATGTGTGTCTCAGATGAAGATCAAGTTGGTTGAGACGGTGTTGTCTCAAGTTGGTTGAGATGGTGTTGTCTCAAGTTGGTAGAGTTGTGCAGGCTAGATAAGCATGTCTCATAACACACTGTGTTTATCACCATGCATCACATTGTGTTTATTACTACACATAAAATGCTATGTTTATCACCATAATAAAGATAGATAAGAAAGAAGTTTTCACGGTTTCCTAGGTCAACACTCTGCATCAACCAATCTATTGTGATAAAGAGACGAAGGGGTCCGCAAGGAGAAGACAAAGGGTTATCGCTGGTTCATAGGTCAACACTCTATGTTGACCAATCTATTTGTGATTTAGTGATAAAGGACCGCTATCGCAGTATTGCAAGTCACAAGCTCCCATCCAACTCCTCTACGAAATTGGGATAAGATCATGAGAGCTAACCAAAAATTTTAGCACAAAATTGCAGTGGTTAGGATAGACTACCAGGTGAAGGCCATGATATAGCGATAAAAGGTAAATGTCATCGCAATTTCACAAGTTTGACCATGAAGACTATTGAGCCCTCTACGATATTGCGATAAAGAAGAAATGGTGAAAGGGTTCAAGTTTTTGGTGATGTGGCACATTGAACCACCATGATGGCAACATTGACCAAGTCTTTTTGGTCAAATCAAGCCAATTGACGGTCTAGATTTACAAATATTGAAGATTTCAGTTTGTCACATTAACAGAGTTTTTGGGAACTTGGATTGCCAAGTGTTGAATGCATTTTTAATAGTTACAGATTGGGAGATGATAAAAACAAAGTACAAACCAACTGAATGGACGATCCTAATGTAGCATAGAAAATTGTATAGATCATGTTTTGCAAAATCAATGCAAATTGTTTTTTGTTTGATCTGTAATGAACTATGTTTTGGTCGGCCTTATGGAGATGAATGCAGAGTATATAAAGAGAATGTAAGATAGAAAAGAAAAGGAAGGAAGGTTGGTGAATGTGGGACCGAGAAGAGAGAGAGTTGCAGAGTTGAAAGTGAGTGAACCAAAATTTAAAAGAAGTAGAGTAGAACAATAGAAGGTTCATATTTATTAATTGTATTACATAAAGATTGTAGTTTTGCATTATTAGTGTAGGGGATTGGTGTCTCGCGAAGGTTGATGCCTTCAAATCAAAGTAATTATAAAGAGATCAGTGTCCCAGATTCTGAAGTAAACTATAGGTGTTGGTTCTCCTTTGGATTGGTGTCCATAAAATCTGGGGGATTGATGTCTCCTAAAGGTTGGTTCCTTCAAACTTGTTGTAATCATTTGATACATTTGTGAGGCTGGATTCAGACAGTAGCTCCAAGTAGCATTTTCTCACTGTGGTTTTTCCCATCCTGGGTTTTCCATGTGTATCCTAGTATTGTGTGATGTGTTATTGATCTTTTCATTCTTCTACATTATATTGTTAATTTCTTGTGAGATTTGAAAAGTGGTTTTAGTATACATTGATTCAACCCCTGCTTCTCAATGTATTTGTGTGTTCAACAAGCATAACCCTCCTTGAAGTTTAATTTTCTTACTTAATAATTATCAACTCTTACCTAATATTATTAATTAATATATTTCAATTAAACTTGATTTTCTTGTATTTATTTAATTATCTTAAATTAACATTAGAAAAATTATTTCCTTTTATATTTTTGGTAAATACATTTAACTTACATCCCTTACGATTAACCTTAGGGTTATCCCCTAATTATTTTTCAATATTTTATATATGTACTTTTTTATTGCTTTATTATGCATATAGCTCATTGGAGTTTTCTTTGCTTTTATTGTTATGTCAATTATAAATTTCAAATATATATTAGAAATTTTAAACTCTTCTACATCTAAAATAGCTTGAAGATTATTATACAAGATGCATTGATTAAACTAACATAAAATTACTTTCTTCTTAAATTTTGCAATAAACCAAAAAACATGTCAATTAATAAAGCCTAAATAGTGCAAGGCCCATATATACACCTAAAATTAATTTTATTTAGTTAATTTTCCTCCCATAATATAATTAATTCAATTAATTATGTTTATCCCTTTTTATCCCAAAATAATTAATTAAAACATATTTAGTTATTTATTCCCCCTTTCACATAATTAATTTATTAAATAATTATGTATCCTACTAGTTCTTCTAAAGTTTGATTTATTTTATTTAAATAAATCAAATTTCACTTTAGCTAAATATCTCAATATTCCTCTAATCTAAATTAGTTAATTAATTAACTAATCCTCTTGATTCCTAACCTCATTAACATTTCTTCTAATTTTTAATTCATCACACCTACTCAAGTTCACATGTGACTACCCCTCTTAAATAACTTCCATGCACAAGTCCTTTTCAAATCTCCACCTCATCTTTTGACCAAATATTTTATTTGGTGCTCACACATGTGAAGAGTGTTCTTTCCAACACACATTCCTCTTTGAACGATTTGTTACCTCCCTTCTCTTACACTGCTTCCACTATTCCATTTTTTTGTCTACTTGTCATCTTCATGTTCTTTCCAACATGTGTGAGCACACCTTGCCCTCATCCCCATGACAAGTGATATTTCCAATGCTTCCACCTATTGACACTTGTCACAAAGTTATGAACTCAATTTAACTCACATCTTCTCCATCAATCTCAACCCTTCATCAACATTCAATCCTCATCGTCCATTTTCTCTTCCAAAAATCTATAAAACTAGAGCCTCCTCCCTTTACAAATCATCAATCTTTTATCATGCCAAAATTGCCTTAGATCACTCATAATCATACCTCCATGGTGCCAATTCAACCATCCACATGTTATGCAATTGGAGAGCAATCTACATATCATCATAATCCAAGAGAAAATCAAGTGATCAAGGGTGCAATCACTTTAGCTCTATTCATGAAGTATGAAGGTGTGTTGTCTTTATTTGCATTGATTTTCATTTTTAAATATTTAGTTACACATTTATTTTCATAGCTCTCAATGCTAATTTTTTTTAATTTGCAAAAACTATTTTTTATTACCTGACATAGATTTTTTCGACACTTCTCTCTAAGGTTACTTATGATATAAAAGGAGTATAAGTGTTGGTGGACAATGAATTGTTGACATCTTTCATAGCAATTAGAATCTCCTACTTTTAGATTCTTGTGGATTTTTCCTCCCACTTGTCATATGCATCATCTCCTCCCTCTCACATATATTATTTATAATCACTCTATTTGCTTGATTCAACAAAGTTTTAAAATCGTGTAGATTCATGCTTTTGAGCTCTCTAAATGTTATTTTGATTTCATGACATTTTTATTTAGAATATAATAATATCTATTCCCTCTACTAATTTATATGTTTTCATCTTCTCTAAAGATTAACATCCTTTAACAATTTTTTGGTGCAAGACTCAATCTTTTATTTCTTATTTAATAAAGTTTCTCAAAAAAATATAGTATGTTCTTCTCTTGCATCTATAGTTAGTATAGAGAATAAAAAAAGGTTCACAAAAAAATGTTGAACTATAAGGTTTTGCACTTATATTCTCTAAAACATAGTTGATTAAAACAATGGTAATATTGATGTTTTTTTTAGTTGTTTCATAGTATTCAAAAGACTCAATAAATTTGACCTTAACTTTTGTGTTGTTTAAATTAATTAATAGAAATCAAAATTACAAACAAATGTTTAAATAGTGCATTATACATGTTACTTATTCTTGGCAAATATTTTGATATAAAACTTGTCAATTTGTGTGTGGAGAAAACTTGAAGCAAAAAAATTCCTACCAAATTCATACGACCTTATCCAAATCATACAATATAATTATTAAAAAATTATTAATTTTTTTTACATTAGCTAATGCCAGTAACATCAAGGAAATATTGGCAACAAGGTAGAAAACTGAGAGCAGGGGGGGTGAATCAATTTGCTCACAAACTTTTACTCAACCATAATTTTAGATATGATAATTAATCAATGAAAACATAAATCAACACCACATCAATAACATACATAGCACCAAGATTTTTGACGTGGAAAACCCGGTCAAGGGAAAAACCATAGTGGGAACCTACCCACAATGAGATGATACCCTGTTAGAAGTATATGAAATATTACAATGGGGAATGCACATGCATTTAGGCGCACTGCCTAGAGCTCACTGCTCAAAACATGTAACAAGAAGGGCTACAAACCTTGTGAAAACTCGATGTCTTACAAAAACATTCAGATTATATTCAGAACGTCACAAACTGATAAAATAGCATCTCCTCATGCCTAGTTATAGTTTTAGTTAAGCACACAATTTGATCTTCTTTGCCACACTTCTTCACACTTCCAAAAGATCAAAACAATTGTTCGCACACTTATCTGATCACACACATTTAGATACACCTCTCATATGATTATTATATATATTTATACATATCATCAACCTATATTTCAAGGTCGGCTCAACACACATCACAAATTACATGAACATAACCATACACGCTACAACATTACAAAGATTTCAAAGTTTATCAAATGGATGTCAAATCGGCCTTTCTTAATGGTGAGTTAGAAGAGGAAGTTTATATAGAGAAATCAGATGGATTTCAATTGACAGATCAGGAAGATATGGTTTGCAGATTGAAGAAAGCATTGTATGGATTGAAGCAATCCCCAAGAGCTTGGTATGCCAGATTGAATAAGTATTTGTTGAAGCTTGGATTCAATAAAGGTATTGTCGATAGTAATTTGTATTTCAAGTTGTTGGTAAACAGATTTGTTGCTTTAAGAAACTTTCTTGAAAAACTCTGTTTTGCCCTGTAATTAGCAACAAAGCATTTACAACAGTTGAAGAATCACAAAGAAATGGTAATTCTTCTCTGCATTTGAGAGGGGCAGCTCCCTCGTATAATGGGGGTATTTGGATTTTTCAAAAATTTAAAGAATGAACAATAAAGAAAGATTGAACGCCATATAAGGCATGAATCTAGATTAAAATAAATTCCATATAATCAATTTTGAGATACCACAACTTGAAATAAACTTCTTCACATTCAATGTTAAAGGGAAAGCATTAGGTAATCATCAATTAAACATAAGAACATTGATAATAACCCATGAGAATAAGTTGAACACACATCCAAATTGATCTCTATTGCTTAATTGCTTGAATAACACTATCCAAGTCTCTTATACAAAGTTTGTGAAAAAGTGGGATCCCCTCATATTGAATAATAATGAGGTATATATAGGTGAAGTGGTAACGACCTGAGGTAACTACCCTAACCACCTTTATAACTACTTTATAACTTCCTCAACTACATGAAATAACTTCCTCAACTTTGGGAGAAATAACTGCTTAGAATAACTACCCAATATGAGAACTTAGGATAACTACCTCATATGAAAAGAGCCAAGGTTATCCTTTATTACAATACAGAAATAGAGATGAGAGAAAGGAAACTCGATCATGAGAGTTATTTACAAAGAAAGACAAAAACATGATGCGAGTAACACAACAAAAATGGAGACTATACAAAATGCAACTCTGCACTTATTCTAAGCTAACTCCTTGCATTGCCGATGAGGTTGTTGTTTCTGTAGGCACATTAGGTTGTCCAAATCCTTTGTCTCTGAAGATTCTGAAAAGTCGAATGGCCGAAGTGACAAATTTTCCTTTGGGAATTAGGATGTTAGCTATCCTCATTTTCCATGTCTTCAAGTTTCTATGAATGCCACTAAGTTCTATCACCATGCTGAGTGTCTGAGGCATAGAAGTTCTCAAGGAATAGTAAATATCAATCAACCTTTCGATGGTATTTTCACTGAAATTTGTCCTGTTAAAAAGCTGCTGATCTACCATGTTCTGGAAGCTATTCTGTAACACCTGCAAACCTTCCATCAATGTCACATCTAGGAGAAGAGTAGTGAGTTGTCCTTGGAGTTTGGTACACACTTGATCACATAAAAGCATGAGCTTTTCTAATTCTGATGAAACTTGATCTATGATCACTAGTTTCCAGTTAATGCTTTCTATCCATATTTCTAGATAATCTTTTTCATTACTAGGCAGAATTTTCTCAGTTGCAAGGGTGTCCATTCCAATTTCTATCATTTGTTTGAAATCATTCACAATTTCCTTCCAAGCTGTTTCCTCTTTCTTGACATTCTTCAAGTCTTGCTCAATAGTATCTTTCTTTATTAAGGCCTCATCATGGATAGATTTTGCTTGGACTAGGAAATCACATGCAAGAGTTTTGATCTTTTCTACCCAACCTTCAATTACCTTTCCATAGGCTTGGTACTTTTGAAGATTATCCATAACATTCCTTTCAATTACTCCTTCTGGTGTAAATATAATTGGCTGGCGATCTACACTTAGTGGCATAGTGGAGGTATCAACTACGGATCTCAAGTAAGAAGATAAAGTGTGCACTTGTTGTTTCAATTGATCCTTGGATTGCTTATCCTTTTCACTTCTCTCCACCATTCTGGCTGCCATCACATTAAAGTTCTGAATATCAGACTCATGAGAAGAAGGTCCCATATCAATCTTTGTCACAACAAAGTCGGCAGTGGTAGCCTCATTTGTATCCTTCTCAGATATGGGTTGAGAAATCTCTAAGCACATATTCTTTGAATTTGGATCAGTCTTTATTCTTGAGGATACTTTGAGTTTCTTTGGTTTTTCAGCTCTTCCAAACAGATCAGATATGCTACTAAATTCAAGTACCACTAGCTTTTCTACCTTCCTCTTCTTCAACAGACTTTGTTCTAACCATGGGAAAGAAGAATTTCCTGTAGACTCTTGGATGATTTCCTGTCTTGCTACCAGTGTTGTAGTCACCTCTCTGATTTCTTCAAATTGATCGCTTGGATTGCTTGAAAATGATGAATCCATGACTAAAATATTTTGTTGTGCTTCTTGTCATAAGGATTCAATAGGAACTGAGGGAGATATGGAATGCATTCCATCATCAAATCTTGTGTCATCCAGAATTTCCACTGGAACTTGATCCTTTACTTGACTTGCAATAGAATTTTCTTCTATGTCTTTTGCTCTGGATTTCTTCCTCTTTTGTCGAGGTTCATCACCACATGTGTTTTGAAGATTGTTCCTCCTTGGAGGGTCTTCATCTCCATCACTTCCTTGAGTATTCTGGTAAGAAGGAGTATCCCTAGCTGGAGTATGGGAAGAATGTAGTGACGTAGAGCTCTCAAGCTAACTTCCTTTCCTTCTTGGAGTTTCCTTTGTTGGTCTGGTAGCAGTCATTTGAGTAATCTTCTTCTTAATCCAGGCTTCAGAATTATTGATTACAAAACTTGTTCTTTCTCTGACATCTCTCATTTCTGGATCTGCCCAATTCAAATTGGGAAGTGGCTGGGACTGGACTTGCTCAAAATAGATAGGATCAATAAAATCAGATCCATCATCTTTAATGCCTTCTATGGTCCAATCCATCTTGAAATCTTTCATTTGCTTCAAATTTAATCTGGTCCAATCTCTTTTTCTAACCTCGAACTCGTCTTCGCAATCCTCCCAAAAGTCTTCGAAATTAGGAAAATGAAAATAGCCAAGACCTAACTTTAAGCTGCTCTTGACATAATCCTTGCTATCAAAAGGAAACCTCATCTAGTATGGATACAAATTGATCTTGGATAAATCTTTTTCTGTCTCATCTGCTCTTGAACTTGAATCACACCTATAGTGCCCGAGACAAATGGGAAAGGCTACCCCTTTATTCTTTCTATCTCTACATTTCTTTTGAACTGAAACCAATTGCCGACAAAGCTCAACTAAAATGAGCTTATCATCAACATATCTGGGTAGCTTGTGTGGATAACCTTCAAATCCTCCTACTCGAAGATAGGTAAATCTCAAAAACTGGATGAAGAAACTTCCATATTTCTTTATCAATTTAGCAGCTTCCTTTGATATTCTGGTGGCAATGTCTCCTTGTAATAACCTTATAGCCCACATTGTGAAAGCATCATTCACCCACCTGAAATACACAAAGCTTTCCTCAAGTTGCAATTGCTTGTAATAATGGTAAACTTGAGTTTCTTGATTCAGGACACCATTAGTACTTAACCCTGGCCATGACCTCAAATTAGCAATAGCATATATCAAGTAAGAGGTCATATGGAAGTGTTGACTTGTTTTGAAGTGCACTAACTGATCATGTATGCAGTTGCTGATGAAATGGCCCCAGTCAATGAATTGCTTATTGGCAGAGATGACTGTTATGAAGAGGTACATCCACATTTCGAACTCAATGGAATCAGGACTCCCTGTCACTCTATGGAGTAAGATAATCAAGTAGCAAATTTCATTGATGAAAAGAGAATGATGGAGTGTTTTTGGAAGCTGAGACTGTCCTCCTCGTGGTGCAAGCATCCATTCTTTAGCCAGATTGTTGAGGCATTTGCTTCTATTATCGTTGAAGTATTTATAAGCTTTTTGCTTATCGATGTGAGTGAACTTTTCCTTATATGGCAAATGAAGAATAATAGCTATTGAAATTCCGTCTAGTTTGGCCATTAAGGATCCGTCTGCAGCTCTTATCTCTCTTTCATCGGGATTATATCTTTTTGAGCATTCTAGGACCAAATCTGTACATTGAATTGAGATGGGAAGACATGCTGCTTCAATCAAGCCACTTCCTGCCACTCTACAAGACAATTTTGATTTGTCACCTTCCATGAAGAACTTTTTGATCTCCTACAAATTTATGTGCCCAATCTTGGTATCATGAACCTCTGGAATCATGGTGGTGATCATCGAGGCATACTCATACTCTTGAGCCTTGTATTTCATGATATCTGACACAACTCCTTCTACAATCTGTATTTGAAAAGGATACTTATAACATATTTAAAGCTCCTTGACATAGCTAACATGGGTTTTGAAGTAAACCGACCCAGTATTCAATGTATACAATATATAAATAACTGTAAAACTTGATGTGATGACATTCTTTACAATATATATAAATTACCAACACATCTTTACTTTCTTCTACATTCAGCAAGTTGAATCGAATAGAGATATGGGACACTGAAGTGTACGAGATTTCAATTTCTGAACACTGTTATCCCTACCTTGAAAAACTCATGCTAGTCAATAATTATAATTTAACGGACATTGAAGCATTGCCAACAACAGTCAAGTCAATAACTTTGTCATCCTGTGAAAATCTGAAGAATATAAGGATCATCTATGATCTGGTAAACCTTGAAAGGCTGGTAATAAAGTGTTGCCCAGAGCTGGTTGAGCTTCCAAGCTTTGCACGATTGACATCCCTCACACCATTTGACCTAAGAGGCTGCGACCAAGTTGGGAAAATGGAAGGTTTAGAATACTTTGTCGGCTTTTGCATGCAGGTCGACTAGAGCATTTGTAACTGTAATATCTGACATAAATCTTCCTCCCATTGATGGTTTGGTGGATGTTTACAACCTACTCCAAAGCTCACATATTCGGTGCAGACACAAAAGAATCGCAGAGCCTGGCACTATGTTTGCAATTCCATTCACTTGGAAATGAATACCTCTACACCCGCCAAGTGCATCTGCATGAAAGGAGCCATCCGGGTATCTACAGAAATAAGGCGTTTAAACATTTCTTATTCAATACCTGCGAGTGGTCTTCAACTTGCGAGTGGAGTTTAGAGAGCACGATAGCATGCATATCTATCGGCATGCAAAACAAACGGTGGAAGTAGTTATAAAACTGAATTTGCTATCCTTCACAAGCCACGTGGTAAGTTCCTTCTAGCAAATGGACATTCAAGCGAGCTTGGTGGAGCGATTTTCTAGTTGGAGAAGGATTGGCATGTTGGTCAACTTAGCCAAGCTGCCGATAGCAACCAAAACATAACTTAAAACAGTTAGTTGGCTATGAATATTTATATTCGGCTTGTTTACCCTTTTGGTCAACTTGCCGATATCTTTCATGCATAAGTGAGTTCGATGAAAAATGTTTGGTAACTTGTTAAAGTTGGCCAACTCACTGATGAAGAAGATGTCAATGTTTAAACCTTGCGTGAAGAAACATATCGGTCACTTATGTTATTCCCTAACTTAGCAGTAACAATCACCTCACTTTTTGAACTTGGTGGATATGGGCACTTTGATTATTCTACTAACCTACAGCTAATACTTGGTCAACTACCATCTTAGACCGTTGATGATCATGTTTTACTTTAAACTCTTTGAAAATGCCAATAACAATCCAAGACAATACAATATTATCATTCATTTATTGGCGATTCGAGGGATCATTTAACTTGAATTTTAGAAGTCAACATGTTACTTTGAATCATATCCTTTACTTTGAAAATGTTCACAGGATTGCAAATAATAATACAAAGAGTTTCTCGATTTTCTCAAAAACATGATTTGTGACCCTTCACCATCATAATGTGAAGTACAATTATAACTTTTAAAGCTTGGGCGAACTTTGGGAATTCACATATATTCCTTTTTTTTTTTTACGAATACATCCAAATATATGACAAACCTTCACACTAAAACGACCCGTTATTACATGGAAATGAAGAAGAATTATAGTTGTCAAATTTACAATTATGATCAACACAAGTTTGATCATCATAAGGTTTTAATTGTTGAGGTATTTGTTGATGGTATTATTTTTGGAGGAAATGATAGTCTGTGGAAGAAGTTTGCTAATGAAATGAAAAATGAATTTGAAATGTCTATGATTGGTGAGATGAAATTCTTTTTGGGATTGAAAATTACTCAGTTGGATAAAGGCATTTTTATATCTCAGTCCAAGTATGTGAAGGAAATGTTGAGGAACTTTGGTTTAGATGATTCAAAACCAGCCGGTACCCCTATGGTGATCGGAGGTAAGTTGACAAAGGCTGATGATTCTCTGAAAGAAAATCAGACTAGATACAAATCTATGATTGGTGGATTGTTATATTTGACTCAAACTAGACCAGATATCATGATTGTTGTATGTCTTATTGCTAGATTTCAAGTTGATCCTAAGGAATCTCGTGTTGTAGCTATGAAAAGAATTTTCGGTTATTTGAAAGGGATAGTTGATTTTAGTTTGTGGTATCCTATAGATGATGATTTTACTTTGAGTATTTTTACTGATGTTGATTGGGCAGGTGATGTGGATGATAGAAATAGTACTAGTGGTGGTGTATTTTCCTTGGGAAAGAGATTGGTTTCATGGATGAGTAAGAAGCAGAATGCTATTTCTTTATCTACTACAAAAGTTGAATACATTGTTGCTACTAGAAATTGTACTCAGGTAATATAGATGAAGTAGATGTTGAATGATATCAAAGTTGTTTATGATGAGCCTACTAATATATACTGTGATAATTCAAGTGCTATAAACATTTCTAAGAATCTGGTGTTGCATTCAAAGACTAAGAATATATCAATCAAGTTTCATTTCTTGAAGGAAAAAGTTAATGAGAAGGAAGTCGGATTGGAGTATGTATCTACAAAGGAACAAATTACAAATATCTTCATGAACACTTTGCCTAAAGATACTTTTGAGTATCTCAGAGAGACGCTAGGGGTGATTACCCCTCCTGATAAGAACTAAGATGACTTGAGTTGCATCAATCCGGTGAATTTCACAGAGATATCTTGTGATCTAGATTGATGAGTGGTGGTTGCTACTCAAAGGGAGTAGTCAGTGTGGTGGTTTAGATGTTCAGATTTGTTATTTTTGATGTTCATTTGTGGGGGGAGAGAGTTTGGCTAAAGGGGGAAAGAATCATGATATGTTCCTTTAGCATTTATGTCAAAGGGGGAGAGAGAGTCATGTTAAAAACTATGGGAGAGAGAGAGAGTTGTGTTGAACTGTGTACATGATCTTAGGGGGAGCTGATTATTTTCTTTCTTTGTATTGATTGTTTTTCACATTCATATGTTGCCATCAATGACAACACATTATTCCAACAAACTTCTCAACTATATCCAACAGGAAATCCATTATCTAACCACTGCCAATGGGAGTCCTCTTATGTAAGTGGATCTCCTCCTATATCTCACCACTAGTAGAAATTCTCAGCCTTCCCACCCCTCAAGTATTTTCAGCCATCCAAATAGATTTAAATTTCAATTGAAGGTGGTTTCCTGCCAAAGAAAGGTGGTTTAAATTTCAACTTAGCATGTTCTACAATATGGAAGTGATTTTTGGCAACCTTGATGATAGTTTTAGTATATTCGAGCAAGAGGGGAACATTTTGACAATATTTAATACTTTTTTGGGAGATGATGTTAACATTCTTCACCTAGATTTGTACCCCCTCTCTAGTGCAATTTTAATTCTTGTGATCCAACTATAAAAAGCTTTTTCTTAGCCATCTTTTTAGTGAAAATGTAGAATTATTTCTCTACGTACTAGTTCATTAGTTTTCTAATTTAATGTTCCAATTTTCTAAAATTAAAACTTTCTTACACATTTTATTGTGTAGTTTTCATTTTTAGACCATTCAAGGATCATAACTTGTGCATACATACTCCTTTTTGGAGATTTTTCTAGTGTATTTTTTTGGTACTTTTGATTAGTGTTCTTTATTTAATCTCATATTGTACTCAAGCTATAGTTTTAATACTTTAGTCATTTTAGGCCTTATAAAACTAAAAGTATAACATTTGTATTGTAATCATAAAGTTACAAAGAACAAACATTGCCCTTTTTATGTAGGGTCATTTTAACAAACTCTTAAAAGGGATTGTACTTGTTACACACACACACACACACACACACACACACATATATATGTATGTATACATACATATCTATGTATGCATACATATATATACATGCATATGTATATATATGTATATATGTATATATATGTATATACATACATACATATACATGTATATATGTATGTATACATACATACATATACATGTATATGTATACATATATACATATGTATGTATATACATGTATACATATATATGTATATATGTATACATACATATATACATGTATATGTATGTATATATACATATATATGTATGTACATACATATGTATATATGTATACATATATATGTATATATACATATATATACATGTATATGTATGTATGTATATACATATATATGCACACACACACACACACACACACACATATATATATATGTATGTATACATATATACATATATACATATATATATATATGTACATACATACATACATACATACATACATACATACATATATATATATATATATGTATGTATGTATGTATGTATGTATATATGTATATATATATATATATTTATAAATATATATATATGTATGTATGTATGTATATTTATGTATGTATGTATATATGTATATATATACATACATATGTATATATATACATATGTATGTATGTACGTATGTATATATATATACATATGTATGATATATGTATATATATACACATATGTATGATATGTACATATGTACATATGTACATATATATATGTGTGTGTATGTGTGTGTGTGTGTATGGATACATACATACATACATACATATATATATATATATACATATACATATATATATATATGTATGTATATATACATATATATATATACATACATATATATATACATATACATATACATATATATATATATATATGTATATATACATACATATATATATATACATGCATATATATATATATACATATACATATATATATATATATATGTATGTATATATACATATATATATATATATATGTATGTATATATACATATATATATATACATACATACATACATACATACGTCTATATATATATATATATCTATTTATGTATGTATATATATATATATATATATATATATATATGTATGTATGTGTAAAGTGGAAAAATCAAACCCTAGTTGTCCTCCTCTCCCCAACTCCAAGGAGAGAGAAGGGAGAGCCACTAGGGTTGATGGTTTTCACTTAGGAGGGACTTTACATTCAAAAGAGGGGTTGAAACTCACAAGATCCAATCCCACGCAATGCAAGATTGGATTCTATATGAGTTTCAAAGGTTGTGATAGCAAGGATACCCTCTTTTGTAAAGAATGTGGATAGAATGATTAAGCTAGGAATGCATAAAAAGTGAGAAAGATTCGCTTATAAGCTGAGATAGGGATATGATATGAAGCTGCGGACCTGGAATTAGTAGTAAAATGTCGAGACGGTGCTGTTCTGCAAATTTGAGCGAAAGTTGACGAGACGATGGCGCCCGGCGTGCACACGGTCCTCCGAAAAATCCGCAAAATGAAGGGGGATTTGTTCGTCTATGCACAAGGATTCCAGATCTTCAATTTCAGCCGCATACCTACAACCTACACACAGAAAAGTGAAGACGATTGGGGGGTTAGGGATTAGGGGTTTGCCCTTAGGTCAAACCCCGGTTTTGGAATTAACCAAGAAATGAGAAATGCTGTAAATGTAAATGATTGTAAAACAAGTACTATTACCTTGTTGTAAGAATGTTTGTATTCTTACATGCGAAGGTGTAGATGTTGTTGTATGTTGTATGTTGTATGTGGTATGTGATATGTGATCTCCTCTTCAATGGTTGAATCCTTGTCTTCAATGCAACACTTAGCCTTGAATGGAGACTTAGAATGATCAATTGCTTGAAGGAATGCTTGAATATCGTTTCCACGTCTTGTACACATATGTCCTTCCTCCTTTTTCATCTACCCAAATGGGAGAGGAAAATGTAGGTTATATACTTGTCAATTAGGGCTGATAGACTGATTTTTCCGACCTTGGGCCGACCAGGAAGTGTTATTTTCCAATTTGCAAACTTAAAGACCCGAAGCCCCATAGGAGACCGGGCCCAAAATAGGGCCAGGGACCAGGGCGCTAGGCACCCTGGTCCTGAAGAATCAGGGCGCTGGGCACTCTGGTCCCACCTCCCGGGACAGCAGGGTGCAAGGAGGGATTAGGCAAGGTGCTGGAAAAATGCAGTTTTTGATGTTGTGGACAAGTTTCGAGGTCTCCATTCAGGTTCAGTGTTGCATCGCCATTGTGAAGACCCAAATGCAGTCAAAATTGCAAGTGTCACAATTTTAGGACGCTACATTTAGCCCCCACTTTAGCGGGAGTATAAGCGTACGCTCATACTTCCGGTAAAGTACAAGGAAACAACATTGAAAAACTTTCACCACGTCAAGGAGGCAAGATACACCAAGCCCCCAGTGGACTAAGGATCTTACGACTTCGATTGACAAAGTAAAAGGGAAGATCACGAGGGAGAACCATGACTGTCAGTAGTAAGGTTCCCTCACTATGAGTCATGCAAGAAAGATATCAAAAATTTTCAAGGCAAAGCTAAATTTGTCAAGAAATTTTCAAGTATCTTGAAAAGATATAACGGGATGTATGCCCCCCTACGTTAAAGCAATCGCACACGCCTCACCGGGGGTGATTGCTTTAAGGTAGTGATACATATAAGAAATGAGAAAGGAGCACGTTATCACAAGGATTTAGCCCCCAAGTGTGAGATAAGCCCAAGGATAATAGACACAAAACACAAAGCACAAGGTGACTTCGCTTTCCTCGGGGTCAGTATGCTGTATGATAATTCATGTATATCATATGTATGTATGCGTAATTGTTCTTCATTCCCCAATCAAGGAAGGTCACCTAGAAGAAGGGAACACATGTATCTTTTGAGTCAACATGAGAGAGACCAAAAGAGATCTCAATGTTTTGCATCGTCCTCAAGTAAACAACACTAAGGACAACAAATAGAAGAATGAGAATAACACATAGAAGAAGTAACAAAAGAGAGGAGGAGAGAATCTGCTATGCTAATGAACTAGTCTAGCACGCCATCTACCCCCCGATCTTGCTGATCAATGTTTCGGGAAGGTAGGGAACATGCTAGAGGAGGAACATCCAACACAGCAGATGGAGCTATCACAAGATCCAAACAAGGGCTATGTTCATGTTCCAAGCCACGTTGTTCTTGTCTAGGAGCTAGGATAAGTGCTTTAGAAAAATCGTTAGATAAATGGTTATCAACATCAACAAGTTCATATTCACTATCAGAAGCAAGAGAAGTAACATTTTCATCTATATCATCATCAAGATTTATAAAAATAGGGTCTTTAACTCGCACAGGATCAAGACCATCATGCATCTTATGTTTAGGAGATTTTGGAGAAAATGTAATAATGCTTGTTGAAGGTGTTTTGGAGATTGTAAAGTTTGAGAAGCAACTGCCTGAGCTCTAAGACGACGCTTTCGTCGGCGTTCACGTGCAGAATGATTTCGTCTAGTCTTAGTAGGAAGTTGAGAAGATTGAGGAGGAGGAATGTTCTCATCCTTATCACTTGGGTGTTTAGGTTGTGGTCTCTTAGGTTGAATAATAGGAGAAGAGGAAGGTCTCTTTTCTCTATAAAAAGAAGGAGGAGGAACTGCTTCGTATAAAGGAGGAATATTTGGTTTAGGAAGGAGACCAAGTCCATCATGACGATGAGGTATAGGTCTACTTTTAGGAAGTTTATTAGGCATAGACATAGTCACATCCATAGGAATGGGTTGCGAATCTTCTTGAGGAAAGACATTAGTTTTATCTTTCAAAGGAAGAACTTCCTTCTCAAGAACGATAGGGATGTCAAGTTTGGGTGTTCTAGGTTCACTTAGAGATAGGATCATATCTTTTTTCCACTTTTGATAAGATTTGAAAAGATGATCACTTCGCGGAGGAAGAGATTGGAATTGTTTAGGCCAAAAATAATCAAGAGGAATGCTAGAAGTTCTTTCAGCTGGTTTAAAGAGACTATGATTGACAGTAACAACTTCACCATTATGGGGAAATTTCAAACACTTGTGAATAGGAGAAGCAATAGCTTTCATGGAAGATAGCCAAGGATAGCCTAGCTTCACACGAAATTGTTCGGATGATGGAATAATAGCAAATTCCACATCAAGGGATTTGTTATGGACCACAATAGGTAATGTAATAGAACCAATTGCAGGAGAAGAAAATGCATCAAATAATTTCACAACCACATTTGTTTCGTCATAGATCACTTGATTCAGTTGCAAAGTAAAAAGAAATTCTTCAGTAATGACATTAACCATGCAAGAAGGATCAATAAGCACTCCACGGCAAGGTGTATTTTTGACTTTTGCAACTATATATAAAGGACCATCAGGTGCCCTGATAGTTTCACTAGAATCAAAGGTGATGGAAGGTTCTTTAGGGATTTTCTGCTACTCTACAAAGTTAATCACATTTGGAGTCATAGACACAAGATCATCAGGTGAGACAGAGGAATCAGTAGTATCAATCGCATTAGAGGTATGAGAAGGCAATGGATCAGTAAAAATCTAGAGATTTTGGTTAGGAGGAGCTACAGATGTATTGCCTTTATCATTCACACCAGAAATAGAGATAGTATTATTATCAATCAAATCTTGAATTTTACCCTTTAAAGCAAAACATTTTTCAGTATCATGCCCAGGATGACGATGAAATTGACAAAAAGATTTGTTATCAAAATAGGGTGAGTTAATCTTTGCAGGATCTATTTGCTTTATAGGAGGAAGAGTAAGCACATTTTGTTCCAATAACTTATTCATAATACTATGCAATGATTCATTCAAAGGAGTAAACTTTCTTTCTTTCTTAAAAAACTTAGAAATAGGAGGCACACCTGATGCTGCATTCACATTGTTGTTGATGATGTTTTCATTGAATTTAATGGACTCTCTGTTCGGTTTAAACTTCCCAAATGGTTGTTGACTACTATCACCCTTATCACTCGGAGCCATAGGATGTGATTGTTCCATTTGACTCACAGTCAGTTGATAATGGTGAAGAGTTGCGCACAACTGTTGGAAAGAAGTAAACTCAGAAAATAGAAGTTTATCTTGAATATCTTTTTGTAAATTAGAAATAAAGATTCTTTGAATATCATTATCAGGCACTGGAAAAGAAATTTGAGCATACAAATGCTTATATCTACCAATGAAATCAGTCACTTTTTCTTTAACACCTTGTTTACAATGCATTAAATCAATCAAAGTAACCTTAGGACTTATATTGTTTTGAAATTGTTGAATGAAAGCATTTGCAAGTTGTTCGAAAGAAGTAATAGAATAAGAAGGCAACGAGCAATACCATTGTAGAGCTTTGTCTCTTAATGTTTTAGTAAACAGTTTTGCAAGCAACCTTTGGTCATAAGCAAAATCAGTACATATTGTTTGAAAAGTCTTAACATGTGTTAGAGGATCACCCTTACCATTATAAAGCTCCAAATGCGGAATTTCAACATGTTTAGGGGGAATAGCTCGGACAATGTCAAGAGAAAGTGGGCTCGCAACATCAAATGTGGGCACACTAAACTTAGATTGATTCATAGAGGCAATTTGTTGTTGTAAAGAAGAGACAGTTTGTGCAAGATTGTTAATGGTCGCTTCAGTTGAAGAGTTCATATTAGATGTGTTAGATTGTGATGGAGGTGTTATGTTATTGAAAGAAGGTAGAGAGTAAGGTGGTGGGACACTATGATAGTTAGTCATAGGAGATGATTGTACAGGAGGAACTCTACAAGGAGGAATGGAAAACAAATTGCCCCCTTGTGTCATGTTCATTTGTGGTGATATAATAGGAACACTTATTGAAGGAATGAATGAAGAAGTCGGATTGAATGAAGGAAGAGGGTTGATTGAAGAAGAGGGATTGCCCCCATGACTAGTGATCATAGGAGGAATGTCTTGTATTGAAGTAGTCATTATGTTTGATGTAAAAGTAGGTATACTAGCAATAGAAGTCGTCAAAGGAATAGAATGATTGTCTTGAGTAGGAGGTTGTGTATAACCTAAGGTTTCGGCACAACTTTTCATAGGCATCACATTTGAATCCACAATGTGTGCAATACCACGCAAAATATCAATTCCATTCTTATCACTTTGAAGCATACGTTTTAGACCCTCAATTAAAGGAAGAGCTTGACTATCAGGGTATTCTTGAGACATCCATTGTCGAAAATCATCAAATTGGTTATCCAATTTTGAAAGTTGTTCTACAGAAACCTCATGGAGAGATTCTTCATCATTAAGAGGATTAGAGGAATTACCCATGTCCTCGTTAAAAAGGCCATTCAAATTAGGTTCCATCTCCTCGGTAATTACACCTTGGAAGGACTTAATTCTAAGGCTTCGTCTAACGGGAATAGTGTAAGTAGGACTTATTGTTGTAAAACTCATGCACTAAAGAAAGAGAGAAGATTTTGAATTTTAGAGGTAGCAAGTTTCAGTAAAATCAGCCAATCTTCTAGATTTAAGCTGTTAAATACAATCAGGACAATCTCCCGAAATTTCGGAAAAAATGTCAGGGACCGTGGCGCTCGGGGTGCACACGGTCCTCGCAACTTTTTTCAAAATTTGTAGGGATCAAAGTTATGATGATTTTAAAGCTTATCTAAAAAAATTGAGTGATTTTACGATCTGTAGATAGGCCAAATTAAAGTTGCAATCTCAAAATTGAACCCTACCAAGATTGTCGAAAAATGCAAAATTTGAATTTTGAAAAAGAGAGGGAAACTGAAATTTTGGATTTTATGATTTTAGAGGGAATACCAAAAGCAATGCAAGTTTTGAATTTTAAAAACTAACTCGATTTCACGCAAAATTCAATTTTGAAAGCGGAAATCAAAGTTATTGTAATTAAGCACTTAATTTCGAAAGTCACAAATTGCAAGAATTTGAATAAAGCACTGAAATTTCGAATGAATGATAACACACTTATTAGATTTAGGATAGTAAGGAACACAATTTTGACATGAATTTCAGTTTCAACAATTTTTGAATGATTAGAAGCCTCAATCCAAGCAATCGCTAGACCAACTTTGACTGTAATTTTGAAAGTGTTAGAATTGATGAAATCAGCCAAAATTCTGGATTTTAGCAGAAAAATACAGTAAGATCTAGCTCCCGAAATTTCGGAAAAAATGTCGAGGATGATGGTGCTCGGAGTGCACACGGTCCTCACAACTTTTTTCCAAATTTTCAGGGATGAAAGATATTTATGATTTTATTGCGGAATCCAAAGTTACAGCTGATTTGGAGATGTTTTGATCAATGAAATTGTCGGACAAAGGTTGAATCAAGAGGGTTTCAAAAATTAGGGTTTTGACACTTAACCACTTAATTTTCAAAATTAAAGCACAAATATGAATTGATAATTTGTAATAGAAGGGCAGATCTGAAACAAGCATTAACAATTAAACATTTCACAAGCTCAATTACTAAAAAGAAAATTTAGGGTTTTTATGCAATTAACCTCTAAAATTTTGCAAAAGATCAAACATGGAAATGTAATCAAGGCATCCAATTTTCAGATCTAACCATGAATAATCAGAAAGGATGTTCACGTCGGGTTCACCAAAATGTAAAGCGGAAAAATCGAACCCTAGTTGTCCTCCCCTCCCCAACTCCAAGGAGAGAGAAGGGAGAGTCACTAGGGTTGATGGTTTTCACTTAGGAGGGACTTTACATTCAAAAGAGGGGTTGAAACTCACAAGATCCAATCCCACGCAATGCAAGATTGGATTCTATATGAGTTTCAAGGGTTGTGATAGCAAGGATACCCTCTTTTGTAAAGAATGTGGATAGAATGATTAAGCTAGGAATGCATAAAAAGTGAGAAAGATTCGCTTATAAGATGAGATAGGGATATGATATGAAGCTGCGGACCTGGAATTAGCAGTAAAATGTCGAGATGGTGCTGTTCTGCAAATTTGAGCGAAAGTTGACAGGACGATGGCGCCCGGCGTGCACACGGTCCTCCGAAAAATCCGCGAAACGAAGGGGGATCTGTTCGTCTCTGCACAAGGATTCCAGATCTTCAATTTCAGCCACGTACCTACAACCTACACACAGAAAAGTGAAGACGATTGGGGGGTTAGGGATTAGGGGTTTGCCCTCAGGTCAAACCCCAGTTTTGGAATTAACCAAGAAATGAGAAATGTTGTAAATGTAAATGATTGTAAAACAAGTACTAGTACCTTGTTGTAAGAATGTTTGTATTCTTACATGCGAAGGTGTAGATGTTGTTGTATGTTGTATGTTGTATGTGGTATGTGATATGTGATCTCCTCTTCAATGGTTGAATCCTTTTCTTGAATGCAACACTTAGCCTTGAATGGAGACTTAGAATGATCAATTTCTTGAAGGAATGCTTGAATGCTTGAATGCTTGAATATCGTTTCCACGTCTTGTACACATATGTCCTTCCTCCTTTTTCATCTACCCAAATGGGAGAGGAAAATGTAGGTTATATACTTGTCAATTAGGGCTGATAGACTGATTTTTTTGACCTTGGGCCGACCAGGAAGTGTTATTTTCCAATTTGCAAACTTAAAGACCCGAAGCCCCATAGGAGACCGGGCCCAAAATAGGGCCAGGGACCAGGGCGCTGGGCGCCCTGGTCCTGGAGGACCAGGGCGCTGGGCGCCCTGGTCTTGAAGGACCAGGGCGCTGGGCGCTCTGGTCCCACCTCCCAGGACAGCAGGGTGCAAGGAGGGATCAGGCAAGGTGCTGGAAAAATGCAGTTTTTGATGTTGTGGACAAGTTTCGGGGTCTCCATTCAAGTTTCGTGTTGCATCGCCATCGTGAAGACCCAAATGCAGTCAAAATTGCAAGTGTCGCAATTTTAGGATGCTATAGTATGTATGTATGTATATATATATATACACATATGTATGTATATATACATACATACATACATATATATATATATATATATACATACATACATATATATTTGTGTGTGTGTGTGTGTCTACATACATATGTATATATATATGTGTGTGTGTGTGTGTGTATGTATGTATGTATGTATGTATGTATGTATGTGTGTGTGTGTGTGTACATATATATATTCATTCATGAGTGGAGATCTAAAAAGGTGATATATTGATAAAACTTATCTATAAAGAATCAATATAGAGTTAGAACATGATTTAAATTTACTTACAAAAAAATCCAAGTAGTTTAACAAATGTGATGAGGCTTATGGAACACTGTGTTTATTGATATCTTTTGATTTCCTCTTTCATATTGAGTCTTTGCATTCTCCAAATGAAATCTAGGAAAAATTAGAAATATTATTTGGAACCCAAGATTCTATGAGAGGCTGACAATTGGAAAAGAGCACATTAGTTTGAACCTAAGTAATTTGGATGTCATTTAGATTTCTTCACAAAATTGAAATCACTAAGAATGTAGTTGAAACAATGTGTAATTAAAAAGCAATATGAGTAATTTGTCCTTAGTATTCATTTTGTGTTTCTACCTCTTATGCCTCCAAGAGTTCTCTTAGATTTTAGTTCACCATAACTTCTTTAGATGACTTTTTCATCTCTCACTGAGGAATAAGATAAGCTCATCCATATGGGAACTCTCGAATTCTCTATGTCACATGCATTATTATTTAACCATAGCACAAAATAACATAAAGTGACATGTAATAAGTATCAGAAATAAAAAGTGGCGAAGAGAAAATAGTCAAAAATTTATTACCTTAAAACCAACCACTATGACCTCTTTGAAGGGCAACCGGCCTAGGAACGAGAAAGTCAAATGTTCCTATAGTGTTGTAAATTGCATCCCTCTATAATTTCACACTCATTTTAGGCTCACTTGGGTGGTTGTCCCTCATGCCCTTAATTCAAGCATGATTGTGCTCATTCCATGGCCATTTCTAGAAGATCAATATAGCCCTTTGCTCATTTACTTGATTTTTGCCTAGAATGCCAAGATTATGGCATCTAGCACTATAGACATCCTATATTATGGCTCCTAGTACCATGGTCCACCCATTTTGGGTCCAAATTCGAAATCATAAAGGTCAAGATTGTAAGAAGCAAGAAAATGTTTCCCGGTGTTGATCTTCTTTGAAGAATAAACCCAAAAAGGTGTAAGTTGTGTATAAATACAACTTCCTCCCTCATTTGAACACATATCCTTTCAATTCTACATTTCCTATCACTCCAATTGAGAATTCAATCAATCATCTTCAAGGCAATTGAGGACAATTATAAAGTCAAACATTCAAGTTCAGTAATCATGATCAAGTTATGTCTTCCTCCATTGTGAAGGAATGCATTCACACATATCAAGCAACATAAAGATTTGTGTTCAAGGCTTAAATGAAAGGAGTTTCATATCAAGGTATCATTTGTCAATTCAAGAATCTCCTTTAAGGTTTCTAGCCTATCCCCTACTAGGGGTAATCCCTTTTTCATCCAACATTATTGTAGTGGAGGTGGAAACACCATTACATGGTTTGACTTCCGAAAACTCCTATATAGCACAACTCTCTCTCTCTCTCTCTCTCTCTCTCTCTCTCTCTCTCTGAAGCTATAGATTCAACTATTAAAAGAGAGATAATTGTACAGAGTAGACTGAGACACATGGTTCTAAATTTTGAATAGGTGAAAACCCTAGGAATAATCTGGTTAGCTTAATAATTTGATTTTTTATAGCTAAATGTTGAAGTGATCAAAAAAACCTCTTGATCCAAGATCCAAAGCCTCATTTGATGAAGACACATATAGGATTGAGGTTCCTATCTCCATACTCCAACATTTTAAGGCTCAAATTTTAGTGACAAGATCCTCTTTGCATCTAATTTCTATATCTATAAGGATAAGTGTATGGAGATGGTGAACAAAAACGAGGGTATAAGTGGCCACTACTTTTTTGGAAATCAGTGAAACCTAAACTTCAGGAACAATTTGAGACTCTTCCACTCAAAATTTGAAGATATCGAAAGAACAATAATTGTATTACTATGAATCAAGTTTCCAAACTACTATTTTTTTTCAAAAATAGATAATATTAAGGCAATCAAATATTTCGCGCACACAAAACTATTCCTATTTTTTCAGCCAAACATAACATGGTGTCTGGTGTGCATATTAAGTTATGGTTACATTTAGTATTTTGAAGAACCCTTTGGTAGAAAGATAGTTAAGAGTGAGTACTAGAAGTTGTGTATCTTTTTGTAATTTTTTGTTGAGTATTTTTTTTATCATTTTTTGAAGTGGATGCATCCTAAGATTCAGGTGTCTATTATGCATGTCACATAACTTGCACCAAAATAGTTGAAAATTCAATTATTATTTTTTGAGTGTAAATAATGAAGTGTATCTAACAATAATGTATAATCTTTTTTAAATTTGGGCAAGTAGTTATAAAGTTATTAAAAAAATGGTACACAGATGTCTTTGAGAACTCTAGAGACATTGTTAAAAGAAATTAAAATATAATATGTTAATGTTGCTCAAATCTATAAAAAAATATGGGTAAAAGAACAAAGTTGTGTCACACTTTTATAAAGGAAATGGTCAATGTTGATTCAACTTTTTAAATTGAATCAATAAAAAGCGAAATATATGTTTTGAATTTTGAAATGATGTAAACTAATAAAATGAATTTTTGGGGGGGTATTTTATGTTTGTAATTTTTGAAAAATTTAAAATATTATTTGAATATACTTTCTTCTAAAGTAAACACTATAATTTAGTTGGTGATAAAATGTTGAAATTGAAGTTACATGAGGCATCACACTTTATATAGTAAAGCCTTTTTTTCTTCAATTTTGTGTCTATATTGATAACTTGAAACTTAAGTGCAAAAATATATTTTAAACTATTTTTCATGTATATATATTTTTCAATAAATTTGAAAAGTTGCGTTTACTAAAATATAACTCCATTTGGCCTCAACTTTTTTCTTACTTATTTGTCCAAATTAGAAAAGAATTATATCATCTTGACATAGACTCTTTTCTCTAGTGCATTTTTTTTTTCAAAATTTTAAATAAATTTTAGTATTTTTTCTTTACAAGATAATCAACCTTATATTTTAGTGTTGATGACCTACTTTCAAAAAAAATAAAATATAAAATATAAAAAACTAATTAAAATATTAAAATTTATATATTTTAGAAAATTCACTTATAGATCTATAAAAGGGTATTTTTATATTTCAAAAAGAAAAATATTTATAAGAGTAGGAGTTGTTGAAACATCGAGTTTTTCAAAAAAAAATATTTTTTGGTAATTAGACCCAAAGTGGTATAAAATATACATTTACTTGGCAATTTCCATTGGAAAAGTTGTGGCCCATATATAAGGTAGCTATAATGAATCTCTATAGACCATATGTTTGACGAAAATTAATTTTTAGTTAAAATTATTTAAATTCACTTGTGCTAATAAGTTGGTCTGAAACATGACACAGTTGTGTGATTTTACCCATATATGCATAGAAAGCTCTGAAGATGTGTGAAATTATGGTGGCAATTTTACAATTACCCACTTGATAACAAGTAAACCTAATCACGAGGAAGTTGAGAAACTAGGTTTGAAGAAGAAGATACATAAATAGGATGGAAATAAAGCTCCCAAGCCTCAACCTTGTCATCCAAGCCTACGTACAAGCCTTAACATGTACGTGTAAGAACCCATTTGTGATTTTAATTTAAAAAACCCGATCGATTTTTTATGCTTAAGGAACCCATACACGTTAACTTGACTTAATGACATACATGTATGTATATATGTATATATGTATATATATATATATATATATACAAATGTGTATAATATACATATATGTATATATGTTTGATTTATATGCATAACCTATATATATATATATATATATATATATATATCTTGGAATTTATCTCTCCATATGTGTGTGTGTGTAAGGTGAAAAATGATGATGACAAATATTGCAAAACCACAAATATCCAACCACAACAAACCCTAGTCCTACAATAAAATGCTCACCATACACCATTGAAGAAACCTAAGAACATGCAAATTAACAAATTGAAAAAATAATACCATTCACATGTCAAGTAGGGTTTGATCTCCATTGTCTCTTATCTCCATTGATCTTGTTTGATATATTTACTCTCAGATTTTGTATTGTGAACAAGAGCTCAATAAAGAATGGATTGCGATTGTGAAGTCGCTTGATCACAAGAAGGCTAAATGATCGCATAAACTCTTAGGGTTGTGAAAGGATGAAATAATCCTATTATATAGAAGACACTTTAGAAAATGAAGGGATATGATTAAGAGTTGAAAGAAATAAATGGTTGGCTAGGATTAAAGGGTGGGTAAAAGAAATAATAAAATATGAAGGGGGTAAGTAGAGGAAAATTAAGAGATAAATGACATGTGTCATGAAGAGAAAAAGATAATGAATTAATTAAATAAATAAAAATTTGTTTATTTAATAGAGGAAGTGGGACCAATTAAATAAATAAAATATTTATTTAAATGAGGAAAGGCTTAGAAGGGGATAAATGAATGAATTAAATAAATAATATTTTATTTAATCAATAGAAGACAAGATAAAATAATTAAAAAAATAAAAAATATTTATTTAATTAAATAGGACAATTTTAGGTATCTACAATATATATCTTGGAATTTATCTCTCTCTCTCTCTCTCTCTCTCTCTCTCTCTCTCTCTCTCTCTCTCTCTCTCTCTCTCTCTCTCTCTCTCTCTCTCTCTCTCTCTCTCCTTTTCCCCCTCTCTTAGCCTCTTTGTCTCACCAATTTTTGTGGAAGGATGGGAAAATAGATTGTAAATTTTTAGGCGACCAATCAAAAATATGAAAGACTACACACATTCTTGTTTGCCCTTCCTAGCAAGGTTTTAATCGCCTCCATAACCATGTAGACACAACCCTATGTAGGTACTCACTCTCATAGTCGTTTTCTCACTTCTATCCCACCTAAGCTTTTTGAAGAAGATCTTTGCTGAAATTTGAGTGTGGGGTCCCATTAGAGTCCTTCACCTGCAGCAAAAATATGAGGGCATTGTCATTGTGGATTACTTCAACCTTAAACATGCAAAACAAGCCCTAGATAGAATACAACAAGGAAGGGTACTTATTGGTCATGGTTGGGGAATGGAAGGAGGTAAATCGATATGGGTAGTACACTAGACCCACAACCTAGAACCAAGGCATGCTTGTCATTTTCAATTTGGATACCACCATGTCCCTAGATGGTATAAGATCCTATTTCCAAAGATATGGCATGCTTGGAAAATTATTCCTTCCCCCCTCTCTATTTTTTTTAAATCTTTCACAATCAAGGTTTACATTCTTTCATTTCACCCATAAAAATTTTTCATCTTAAAGAGGTTTGTATTGAGGATTGCAAGCAAAATAATTACAGGTTTTAGTTTAAGCCATGATGGTCAGTTTGAATCCATGGACAAAGGATTTTGTTCCTCTTCTACAATACATATATTCATAGCCTCTCCATCCATTTCCTCCATTCCCACCCTCTATTTTTCCCCATACAACAATGAATGTGCTCACACCCATTTCATACACTATCTACTCTCCTCTACAACTATAGATGAATTATATTATACCAATATTGCCCCATTTATTGGTCATGGTTGGGGAATTGAAAGAGGAAAATTAGTATGGGCGGAGTACGCCAAACCTAGAGCTCAGAACCATGACATGTTTATCATTTTCAATTTGGATACCACCATGTCACCACATAGTATAAGATCCCTCTTTCTCCCCCTCCTCCCTCTTCTCTCTCTATTTCTACCAAAGCTTTCACAATTAAGTTTATTGTAGTTTCATATCCCATTGGAGAAGATCAAGTTGTAGTTTCTACAAGAGGAACATCAACGAATTCAAGAGTTATTCATAAAAGCTTCCATAACTTAGGTCAAATGTGTTGAGTATTGTAACCCATGGATCATACGATATCGTTATACTTGTTGTTCTCAATGCATGATTCTCTTGTAGCTCAAAAAACTATCAAAAGAAATAAACAAAAGGGAGGTGTTTGTTTCAATTTTTCTTTGTCACACAAGTAGTGGACATATCCAATTATCTATGCCTAATGAAACCTTTATTCCTAACAAACTTTCATTGAAATAATTATTTAAAAAAGCTTCTACAAAGGTCAAATTATATTGGCATCCTAACCCTTCAGATCCCAAGATACCATTGAACTTGTTCACAATGTACATGTCTCTTGGAGCTTTAAAACTATCAAAAGCAGTAAAGAAAAATAAGGTATTTGTTTAAAGTAACAACTATTTGTATAGGCTTCAATTATGAGAGGGCATATTCAGGAAAGGTTTGTATATAATTATGAGAGCTCTTTTGGAGTGTCTATCTTATGTAGTTGCTAAACCCTTTACAGTTATGTACACAACCAAAATGAAAATATGTGCTTGACAATTAAATTAGCTGAGGTAGTTTCAAAAGGTCTATTATTAGAACATCTAGATCTTGCTGCAAGTTTATGTGAGATGTTAAAGCTTGGATGCATCATAGGATTTGATACTAATGTAGTCAACCATATGCTCTAGCATAAAAGCATTATATAATGTTTGAAGCAGATGAGAGTTTCCTTTGATAATTTTTTCCAATTGATATTGGGTGATGAAGTTTTAGAATTAGGGAAATGTTTTGACAAAGGTGGAACTACTGAGAAACCTGCCTCACTCTTTCTTTTTCACACAAGCAGTGGACATATCCAATTATTTGTGCCTAATGAAAAATTTATTCTTGACAACCTTTAATTGAAAGAGTTATTCTGAAAAGTGTCTACAAAGGTCAAATTTTATTGGCAATCTCTCTCTCTCTCTCTCTCTCTCTCTCTCTCTCTCTCTCTCTCTCTCTCTCTCTCTCTCTCTCTCTCTCTCTCTCTCTCTCTCTCTCTCTCTCTCTCTCTCTCTCTCTCTCTCTCTCTCTCTCTCTCTCTTCATACACTTAAGGTGAAGGCTAAATTTTAGGACCAAAAATGCTAATAGGTTAATTTTACCTAACCCATTCACATTACTACCCCTTTAAATGTGTCGATGTCTTGTATAGGTCTATAGTGTGAAAAAATTATGCATAGTTTTTATCATTGAAAACCTGTATAGGTTTTTAACACTATAGAAAATGCAAACCCAGTTGGTCACCTGAGCATTTTAGGGGTAAAAATGTGAATGGGTTAAGAAAAATTAACTTATATATGTTTTTTTAAGTTAAACCTCAGATAGCCAAATAAGGAAGAGATGGTCCGACCGAACCTTCTTGATAAGGGCTAGCCGGTGGAGGCATTATTTCTTCACAACTAGACAACCTAAACATTTGGGGTAACTACCCCCATGTCCTTCAGATAGTAGGACATTTTCTCCTGGTTGGAACTAACTAAACCCCTCATAGCTAAAAGTGGATTCACAATGGCCAAAAAAGCTCAAATTTTTTTGTTAAAGGTCCCACTACAACTATTTTTGTATGCCTATGACATTCTTAGATAGTGTAATAGTTTGTTTAATACTTTGATTGTCAAATTCAATGATTTTCATAGTTTTAATGACATAATTCATTTTTTTTTAATTTGTATAATTTTTACTAACACATATGATGTTATTTAGGACAATTGATATTAAGGATGGGAAGGAACAAGTGAGGAACAACTAAATCACAATAGGTAGCAAAGGAAAGACAAAGGGAGCACATGAGAAGACTATGTTAAGCGAGAAAAATAGGACGAGAAGGTATGCCATCTACACCAATTCAATTACATGTACCAAATGAACCTAATGAAAACCAAGAACAAGTTTCATTCAATGATCAAGCAAATGTACTTAATGCAAAATAAGAACATGCACCAATATTAACACCTCCTAGAATTATTCGTAGAAAACCAAATTATCTAATTGACATTGATGAAAATATTTTGAAGCCCATGCTCGATAAAATTCTCGAATGCACTTGTAGAATAATGGCTAATAGAATATCAAAAGAATATTTTGAGAGTTTAAATCAAACAAGAAGATGCCAATTAATTATTGAAATGATAAAACTATGAATTTTAGAGACAGGATGAAAATTATTGGATTAAGATCATCTAGAAATAATAGCGACAAACTATAGTAAGAAATTTATTTGATGCATATCAAGCAATTGGTTTGGCATCACGCTCTTAAGATGCCAACGTTACCTGACATATTCTTACGTCAACTATAATGAGAAAGTAAGAAAAACTCATTTAATAAGAAAAACAAATAAGTCATTAAAGATAAGTTGAACAATACTACACCATGCCTTAGGGAGGCATGAGAAAATTGAGGATCCTTACAATAATTATCTTTGGGCATTCTTGGGTAGACTTCCATGGAAAGACAAGGCTGTTGTTGATGCATTAAGTGTTTTAAATGAAAAAAAAATGGCATAACAACACAAGAGTTTCACCCTATCAAAGAGATGCTTTAGAAAGTGAATTGGATCTAACAATCGTGAGCCACATCCGAAAATTTTTTCAGATATTACTCAAACACAATTTTATGAGAAATTTGTTTAAATCCATCCTCAAATAACAATTACTTAAAGGTTTTTTGAAATGGAAAAACATTTTTATGTTAAGATAAATCATGCATGCATCACATGTTGTTGTACAATTCATATTGCATTTTCCATGCATTATAATATTTACTGTCATATATGTTGTACTTTACACACTAACAATGTTTTGTAGGAATGTGGTATGCAAGTACCTCCAAAGTCATCAAGATATTCTATTTCAAGCACATTGTGTAGAAAATATGATGGATGCACTTTTTATAAGATGATGTATTTGAAAGGCTCGTGTGCTACATGTGGTGGTTTGTAACACTTTCAAAGATGTGTATGATGAAATAGCTTTGATATCTGACAGACAACTGAGAGGGGGGGTGAATCAATTGTCTCACAAACTTATATAAATCAAACTTATTCTCAAATCTGATTATAAAGCATGAAGGCATGAATCAACAATACATCAACAACGGACATAACACCAAGATTTTTGACATGGAAAACCCAGTCAAGGGAAAAAACATGGTGGGAACCTACCCACAATATGATGATACTCTATTAGAAGTATATGAAATATTACAATGGAGAATGCACATTCATTCAAGCAGACTACCTAGAGCTCACTACTCAAAACAACAAGGGCTACAACCTTGGGGAAGACTCACTGCCTTACAAACAGATTTAGATTACATCTGAAAGATCATGAACTGAGAAAATGACATCTTATAATGCCTGGTTACAGTTCTAGATAAGCACATAATAACTATCTTCTCACACTTCCTATTTGTCTCTAAAAGATGTATACATTCAGTGCACATACATTCTGATTCTCATCCATACACTTCACAACACATTCAATTACAAAGATATTACATTTATTTATACATGACATCAACTCTTGATAAGGTCGACTCAACACTCGTCACCTAATAACAAAATATAACCACACACACTACAAAATCAAATGCGGACCAAGCAATGTTGGCTAAGACATAGCATGGACCCATATCACACGCCTTGAATATGAAACACCTCCAATAATTATGTATCAAACATCCGAACACGCTACAATCATCTGGTTGGCCACAAATATGAAGAAGACTAGCATATCAAAGAAAATCATCAATTATGCACACAATGATCAATGCGGACCAAAAACACAAAAGGCGCATGATCCAAAAACATCCATAAGCATCATGAATTACCACCGCAACAACCCAAATTACTAGAATCACATCATCATCATACTAAACTTCAAGAACAGTAACTGGAATGTCTGACAACCTAGAAAAATAACTTGCGGAGCTCCAAACCATGAACCACTTGAATTGAAGACACACATCAACGTCCCAAACATTCCTCCAAATCTGCAAAACAAGGTATTACAATGCGGAGCAATACGGATCAAAATACTATACACTGCCATCACTAAATAATAGAAAGACCAACCACAAGACATATATCCATAACTCACTCAAATCTTCATGCGAGCCTCTAAAAATCATAATGAATCATCTATACATAATCCTCTACAAACCCTTTAATCCACAAACTCTGATCATCGACTTTCAGAACAACTCAACTCATTGAACTTCACTACAACACTATCACAGATAGAGAAATATGTTGACATCAATGGCAACACATCTCTCAGATATCATCAAAGAACATATTTGCAGAATACTAACAAAAATCTCCAACAATCTCCCCCTTTAGCTTTGATGGCAACTTATCATGTGAAAAATAATGAATAACAAAGAAATCAACAGCTCTCTCATATGAAGATAACATCACAACCTAACAAACAATGGGAGCAAGCACGGAGCGAAAAGGAGCGCGAACCCCAAATTTAAAATTGGGAAATGGTGGAATCCCTGGGAACAGCAGATTTCCTTGAGATTGTAGATTTTCTGGGATCGGAACTAGCGATCAAGCAGGGGGTTAGGCACCTCAAGGGTCAAAAGAGGACAAGGAAAAAGCAAAACCGGGAGAGGACAAAGATTCAAATCCCAGGGACCCACATGATAGAGGTAAAGGAAAAAAATGGTCTTCACTCTTTGGAGTGAAACCGCTGGTTAAATATAGGCTCCCAGAAGTAACAAACATTTCAGACCTTGTCTCTAGACAGTTTGCTATTTCTGTTCCAGACAAAGTGGTTGATATGACTATTGCTGGCCTCTCTATGACATTAGTAGGACGATTCTCTGGCTTCAGGCCTAACATTGATGATGTTGGGAACTTCATAAGGAGAAAATGGCTTGCTAAAGGACAAGTGGAAGTGGCACTGCTGCCTAGAGGGTTTTTTACCTTCACTTTCAAATCTGAAGAAGACATGAATAAAGCTCTCTGTGAAGGCCCTTGGATGTTTGGCAAGTCATCCCTAGCTCTTCAGAAATGGGCCCCGAATCTCATCCTTGATGAATCCTTCTTTGTTTCTGTGCCAGTTTGGATGTGCCTCCCAGGTCTTCCGTTGGAACACTGGAATGAGGAAGTTTTCAAGGGTATTGTGAAATCCTTTGGAGAACTCTTGTCGATCGACCCGATGACGACGGCTAAATCAAGGTTAGTCTTTGCTTGCATCAACGTAAATGTTAATCAAATGACAGATATGCCTCAATCCATAGACATTATCTCTAAACTTGGAAAATGGTCCCAAGCTATTGAATATGAATCTCTACCATTTGCTTGTTTCCACTGCAAAAAATCAACGCATTGGACCAAATCATGCCCACTCAGAAAAAACAAGAAAAACAAGACTGATAGCAACAAGAAGAACAAAAAGACCTGGCAAATGATAAATAAAAATGGAGACTCATCAACAACTGAGAGTAACCAAAATAATGAAGCCAAGAGGAATGGGAGTAGTAGTAATGACCAACAAGATTGTGTTTGCTCCAATGACCAACTAGAAAGATCTAAAGAAGCAAAGCAAGGAACTGAGTTGAACAATAAAAAAAACCCAGAGGACCAGGAGACTGGATCTATTAGTTAGGAGAAGGAAGAATCCATTCCAGACCAAGAGGCTGGATCAGCGAGTCAGGAGGAGGAAGAGACCATTCTAGCCCTATCTCTCTCAAAACCGGTTGAGGAAAACTTTAATGAAGCTCAAGACCCTTCTGATACTGAGCCTTTACTACTTTTAACTAATGGAAGCCCAAAGCCTCTCCTCTATAAAACCCCTTCTCATAGTGTGGATTTGCTGGATGGGAATCTTCGGATATGCAGATTGAGAGAAGGAAAATCAAACAAGGAGGAATTCAATGGAGGAATCTCAACTAGAAGCAAGATCAAGAAAAAGGCAGATGTTGGAAGTCAGAAAAAAAAGCAGGGAAGGCCATCCCTAAAACATCAAAAAGAACAGGAAAGTTGGAAGAACCATGTTGATGGAACACAGTGTTCCATTGAGTCAGCCCTATCCCCAGTTAAAGTATGAAGATATTATCCTAGAATATCAGAGGCCTGAACGCCCCTCATAAGCAGGATGTGTTACGGAACATCATCAGAGATCATAAACCGGATGTGATCCTTGTTCAGGAAACCAAGATGTTTAAAGAAAAAGTTGAAAAGATTAGAATTTTCAAAGAAAATGGAGTCATAGGATCAAACTCGGAGGGAGCTTCTGGAGGAACTACGGTTTTTTGGAACCAAAAAACCATTTCTAGAAAGGAAATCATCTCTGCTTCTAATAGGATCTCTGTTCATCTTGAGCATATTAAGGACAACTTTGTCTAGGTGTTAACTAATGTCTATGTGCCTAATACCGAATCTGGGAGAGCTAAATATTGGAAAAGCCTTGCAGCTGACAGACTCCAGTTTGCTGATCAAAGCTGGATTATTATGGGAGACTTCAATACCCCGCTCAAAGATGAAGAGAAGATGGGAGGTATCCCTTTACAACTTGATGGGAAACAAGACCTCATGGACTTCATTAATGACCAAGCTCTCATTGATGTGGATCTCCAGGGCATCAATTTCACCTAGACCAATAGAAGAGCTGGAGCTGATCTTATTCAAGTCAAGCTTGATAGATCTTTAATTTCTCCTGACTAGCTTCTAAGTATAGTTGTTCCCTTGCTTTTGTTATCAAAATTGGTTCAGACCATTACCCCATCTCCTTTACTACCAACTTTTTTTCGGCAAAGAGAAACTTCCCTTTCAGATTTGAAAAAGCCTAGCTCTCCCATCCTTCTCTAGAAGCTTGCATTGCTGAATGGTGGAACTCTAAAGTTGAGGGTAAGGCTCTTTTTAGAATTGCCAAAAAGCTCAACATCATAAAAGCCAAAATTAAAACCTGGAACAAAGAGTTTTTTGCGGACATATTCGAGAACAAAATTCAAGTCAAAGCTGAAATAAAGAATGTTCAGGAAAAAATCCAAGAGGTGGGGTTGACTGAAGATCTTAGGATGGCTGAAAATGATCTTTTATCTAAATACCACTCCATCATTTCTAATGAAGAGACTTTCTGGAGACAAAGATCCAGAGCCTTGTTTCTGAAGGAAGGCGATAAAAATACCCGCTTCTTTCACTTAACTGCTCTAAAGCATAGGGAAACCAATAGAATATCCAGACTAAATTGCAATAAAGGAATCTTAACTAAGGACTATGACATTAGGAAGGAAGCTCTCGAGCATTTCAGCACCCTGCTGGGTGATGTGGATATCCTTGATTTCAGCAAGCAAAACACCCTTTTACAAGCTATCCCTCATATCCTGTCGGAAGTTGACAACTACCTTTTATCCCGTATTCCCTCTAATCTAGAAATCAGAAAGGTGGTATTCTCCTTTCAGGGTGATAAATCCCCTGGTCTGAACGACTTCCCCATGTTTTTCTTCCAAAATTTCTGGCACATAGTGGAGGCTGACATATGCAATGGTGTCAAGGAATTCTTTGGCTCTAGAAGACTTTTAAAGGAACTGAATGCAACCTTCATTATCCTTATCCCAAAGATCCTCAAAGCCGATTCTCTTAACAAGTTTAGACCCATCAGCTTGTGTAACTCTATCTACAAGATCTTATCCAAGGTTCTAACTTCTAGGTTATTGGAAATTCTTCCAAGGATTATATCTGTCCAGCAGAATGGCATTGTCCCCGAAAGACAAATTTTGGACTCCATTATTTCTATTCATGAAAATATCCACTCCCTGAAAGTGGTGAATAACCAGGGACTCTTCCTAAAATTAGATATGGCTAAAGCTTTTGATAGAGTGAACTAGCAGTTTCTCCTTAGGATCATGAAAGCGTTTGGTTTTGGTGACAAATTTCTTCAGCTTTGCTCTCAACTCATGGAAACTTCCTCCTCTACTGTTATTGTCAATGGCTCCCCGTCCAGTTTTTCAAAAGCTCTAGAGGTCTCAGATAGGGGGACCCCATATCCCCTATCCTATTCACCATTCTTACTAAATGCCTGGGTAGATTCATCCTTAAAAATGTGGAAGATGGCAAGCTTAAGAGTCTGAAACCTTCTTCATCCAATGTTGTCTACTCTCATGAACAATTCATTGATGACTCTATTACTATGGGGGAAGCCACCATCTTGGAAGCTAAAAATATGAAGATTATCCTGAACACCTATGAATATACCTCTAGCCAAAAAATCAACTGGGATAAAAGCTCTCTATTTTTCATCAATACCCCGGTCCAAAGGCAACTAAGGATTGGCAGGATTCTTGGCTACAACGTCTCTGAGTTTCCCTCTACCTATTTGGGGCTTCCTTTGTGTCTCAAGCCTGAGGATTCCTTCTGGAACAAGCTAATTGACATAATTAACTTGAAACTTGCTGGCTGGAAAGGGGCTATCCTAAGTCAAGCAGGTAAAATCACTCTGCTCAAAGCCACTCTCTAAAATCTTCCTGTGTATGCTCTTAGCTTGTTCAAAATCCCCTCTAAGTTTGCGGAAGCCATTGAAAAAATCCAAAAAAAGTTCCTTTGGTCGGGAGTGGAAGTTAAAAACAGAATCCCCTTATTGCCTGGAATAAAATTTGTTCCCCTAAGGCCTCAGGTGGGTTGCGCCTAAGGAACATTGGTTCTATGAATAAAGCTTTATTAGCCAAACAAATATGGAGATTCAAAGGGGAGGAAAGAGAATGGAATTATATCTGGAAAAACAAATATCTCTATATGCAACCTTGTGAGGAAGAATTCTTTGACAACTCTTTTAATGTTGAAGGATCTGCGATATGGAATGTTGTGCAATCAACTAAAAGTTGTGCTGCTACTGGCAGAACTTGGAACCTTGAAGATGGGAAGAGAATAAGATTTTGGGAAGATAGATGGATCCTGGACAAACCTCTGGAGGAAATCCCAATCCTTAAAGATTGGAAAGACCGACTCAAAAGCAGGTATGGAGAAATGGTAAGAGATTACTGGAGAAATGGGAATTGGATTGATTTTAGCCAGCAGTGTCCGGGACTCAAGTTCCTTCAAATTGCTCTCTTTGCTAAAATCCCTAAAGACAACAAAGATGACAAATTGATATGGAGGGAAACTCTGGATGGGAAATACTCTATTTCCTCTGTTGTGGCTATACACAATGTCCCAGTGGAAGAAATTCCCATCTGGGCTAAAGTCTCGAACAAGAAGTTAGTTCCTAAGGTCAATATCTTCTTCTGGATTTTCATCCAAAATAAGGTATTAACCCTAGACAATCTTCATAAAAGAGGTATTATTTCCAACCCAGGGACGCGAAATTGGAGAAGGGATCTCTTACCAGCTTCATGGAGAAGCTTGAGGACTATAACAAAGGTAGGGTTAACTTAGTCAATTCCAAGATTTTCAAAAACTGTTCTAATGGCTCTTTTAAACTTTATGGAGTTAAGTTTAAGCTGGACGCTAGGCTCATTTCCACTGTGACTGGAATGCCCCACACTGGGCTTAATTTCTTTTGAGACCTTAAAGTCGCCAACAACGTTGTTAACCTGTTCCCACGAAAAGAGAAAGAGAGGGCCAAAATTGGCAAGGCTACTGGGGGCTACTACGAAGCTGCAAACATCATGAAGTTGTGGGGCTGGGTTCTGAACGTAATTATGGAGTACATCATGGTTGAAGGCCATTTCTCCAGGGCCCACACCTACCACTTCATGCTCTTAAACCATTTCAGACATGACAAAAAGGTATCCCTACCCTACTACCTTTTTCGGTCCAACTCTAGGTCCCTCAACAAACACAAGAATAACCCTTCCAGCCCGATTCTCCACTATAGGATTCTGCTGCTCATCTATGAGCATTGCAAATCCCTCACCCTGCTAGAAAATAAGAGGATTTTCACCTCTCCGGGCAAGAGAAAGATAGAAGAGGGAGAAACTAGCAAGGAGAAGGCATCCTCCAGCAAAAAAGGAAAAGCATCTCTAGGTTGGAAATAGAGGACACTGTGAAGTAAAGCAGCGAAATGGAGACAGACGACTCCAACGGTGAAGATAGCTAGAAAGACAAGGAGTTGGGTAACAAGGAAGAAAGTGGTGATAATGAACCTGGTCAAGAAAGCCCTACCCTCAGCGATTGCCCTGGTAAGGACAACAACCATCTGATGAAAGAAGCGGAACCCAAGGATAACGAGGAAACCAAAGTGAATTCTGAGAAGGAAATGAACAAAGACTCTGAGAAGGACCTGACTGAGGATAGGGATAGTGAGGACAATGAAAGTGTTGGTAAAGGGCTTATCTTGGATAAGCTCAAGAAGCTCTCCGAGGCTAGAATGGATTTCGATAGATGGACCTACGAGACCCTGAAAAACCTGGATAAGAAAGGGATAAAAATGGATGAAAAGAGGGAGAATGAAAACAAAGAGCAGATTAATTGGAAGCAGGAAATGGAGAATAAGGTAAAATCATTGGAAGAAGGAAAAGAAGCAATGAAAAATATGATGGGAGCTATCCCAAGTATCCTCTCTACTATCACTAAAAACCTGGAGGACATTGCCAACGTCGTTGATCATACCTGCACTCCAAAACTGGTCATGGATCTTGACCTAGAGGAAGAGACCATCTAGACTGGAAGCGGTGATCCTACTCTGGTGGGCGGTATAGCGAAGAGAACCAGGGCCAGTATCAAGAAAGTTGTGGCTGCTTCAGCAAAGGATCCCCCTAACTTCAAAGACAGCATCAAAGAGCTGTATGAAATCAGCAACACCCTGGCTAAAGCCCTGGAAAAAATCTGAATGCTGGAAGGCATGTTGGCTTTTTGGGGCTTTTTTGGGTTTTCTTCAGTTTTTCGCTGGTTTTTTTGTGGTTCTGTTCTTTTTTGTTTCTCGTAGCTTTGTTGTTTAAGTTTTGCTTGTAAAGGGTTTCGGGGCCCCTTCAAAACCTTCTTTTTCCTTAATCAAAAACAACTCTCTCATACTACTCTTTCCCCTTAGATTATTACATGTTTTTTCACATGAATCTCTCCCCCTTTGAAATCAATGAAAAAGGCACATATTTTCACCACAAAACACAATAATGGACTCATTGACTATTCCCCTTGAGTACCAACCTCCACTCATCAATCTAGATCACAAGATATGACTGTGAAATGCACCAAACTGATGTATACCAATGCACCTTAGTTCTGATCGGGAGGGGCAATCACCCCTAGCTTCTCTTTGAGATACTCAAAAGTATCTTTAGGAAAAGGCTTCGTGAAAATGTCTACAATCTGTTCCTTTGTAGGCACATACTCCAATCTGTCTTCCTTCTCATTCACCTTGTCTCTCAAAAAGTGAAATTTGATTGATATATGCTTAGTCTTAGAATGCAAAACCGGATTCTTAGAAATGTTAATTGCACTTGAATTGTCATAATAGATAGCAATAGGCTCATCATATACTACTCTGATATCTTTCAACATTTGCTTCATCCACACAGCCTGAGTACAATTGTTAGCAGCAACAATATACTCTGCCTCTATAGTAGATAAAGAAATAGAATTTTGCTTTTTACTCAACCAAGAAACCAATCTTTTTCCCAACAAAAATGCACCACCACTAGTACTCTTTCTGTCATCCACATCTCCTGCCTAATGCATCAGTAAAAGAACCCAAAGTAAAATCATCATCTTTAGGATACCATAAACCAAAATCAACAATTCCTTTCAAATATATAAAAATTCCTTTATTAACCACAACATGAGATTCCTTATAATCATCTTGAAATCTAGCAACAAGACAAGAAACATTCATGATATTCGGTCTAGTCTAAGTCGAATAAATAAATCCATCAATCATAGATCTATATCTAGTTTGATTTTCTTTAGGGGAATCATCATCCTTAGTCAATTTACATCCGGTCACAATAAGAGTTCCAACTAGCTTTGTATCATCCAAACCAAACTTCTTTGAAAACTCTTTCACATACTTGGACTGTGATATAAAAATCCATTTTTCTAACTGAGTAATTTTCAATCCCAGAAAGAATTGCATTTCTCCAATCATAGGCATCTCAAATTCATTCTACATTTCATTAGCAAACTCTTTACACAAACTATCATTTCCTCCAAAAATAATGTCATCAACAAAAACTTCAACAATCAGATATTATCATGATCAATCTTGAAATATAGATTACTATCAGTAGTACCTTTGTTAAACCTAAGCTTCGGCAGATAATTGTCCAATCTAGCATACCATGCTCTAGGCGCTTGCTTCAATCCATACAATGCTTTCTTCAACCAGTACACCATATTACTCTAAGTAGTCAATAGAAATCCATCTGGTTTCTCTCTGTACACCTCTTCTTCCAATTCACCATTGAGGAATGTTGACTTGACATCCATCTGATAAAATTTGAAATCTTTGTAATCAACATAAGCAAGAAATAATCTAATAACTTCAATTCTTGCCACCAGAGCAAAAGTCTCTTCAAAATCAATTCCTTCCATTTGAGAATATCCCTTGCAAACAAGTCTTGCTTTGTTTCTAACAACTTCACCTTGCTCATTCAATTTGTTCTGGAAGACCCATTTAATTCTAATTACATTTTTGTTCTTAGGTTTGGGAATGTAATAATCCATGTATTATTATTTTCAATCTGATTCAATTCTTCTTCCATTGCTTTTACCCAATGTTCATCTTTGCATGCTTCATTCACATCCTTAGGTTCAATCTTAGAGATCAAATGATACTCAACTTGATTTGCAACAATTCTTCTTCTAGTTTGAACACCTTTATTTCTATATCCTATGATCTAATTTTTTGAATGATTCAATCTTACATACCTGGGAGTCTTAGGATTTTCTTGAATTTCATACTCTTTACTTCTTTCTTCTGCACTTGCACTAGTTCCTTCCTCTTGATTCACTGGATTCATCGAAAGAATCTGAACTTGATTCTGGATCTGAGGTTGTTTTTCTTTATTTGCACTGTCATTCTGATCATCTGAGTCATATCCATAAAGATATATACTTACTCTCATTACTTTCATCAACTTTGACATTTGCACTCTCAATTATCTTTGTCAATCTCTTGTTATAACACTGGTAGGCCTTTCTTTTATTATAATAACTAAGAAATATTCCTTCATCACATCTAGCATTAAAATTTCTTAAATCTTCATCTCTTCTGATATAACATTTACTTCCAAAAATTCTAAAATATTTTATAGTAAGAGCATGACCAAACCATAATTCATAAGGGGTCTTACTGGTATCACCCTTGATATGCACTCAGTTAAGAGTGTAAATAGCAATACTTACATCTTCTCTCCAATAAGCATGTAGAACATTTCCTTCAATCATCTTTGTCCTAACAGCTTCTTGAATGGTTTGGTTCTTCCTTTCCATGACTCCATTTTGTTGAGGGGTTCTTGGAGCAAACAACTGTCTTCTTATCCCATGCTCTTCAAAAAATGCATTAAACTCACCAAGAATGAATTCTCCACCTCTGTCAGATCTCAAACACTTTATCTTCAAACCTATCTCAATCTCCACCATAGCTTTAAAAATCTTGAACTTCTCTAAGGCTTCAGACTTCTCCCTTAAGAAAGTAACCCACATCATCGTTGAATAGTCATCAATCAACAACATGAAATATTTGTCTCCTTGCAAACTTCTAACTCTAGAAGGTCCACACAAATTAGTATGCACAAGATCCAATAATCCATTTGAGAAATGATTCTTACTCTTAAAAGATATTCTAGTTTGTTTCCCTTACTGACATTCGTTTCATATAGGGTTAGCAGGTTTCATCAACTTAGGAAGAGTTCTCACAGCTCGAGTAGAACTTATCTTAACAATGTTATCAAAATTCACATGACACATCCTTCTATGCCACAACCAACTTTCATCAACTTGAGCAATGAAACATCTTTTACCGAAGCTATTCAAATGAAAGATATTTCCTTTAATCTTTGTACCCAATGAAATCTCAATTCCAAAGCTATTTACTAATCTACACTTGTCATTCTTGAACTGAATATCATATCCCTTTTCAACCATCTGTTCAACACTCAAAATATTATGCTTTAGTCATTCCATATACAAGACATCATCAGTATTGTGCTTACCATCAAGAGAAACATAACGTCTCCCATGAATTATACTAGATTTATCATCTCCAAACTTTACAAGTCCACCTTCATACTTTTCCAATATCACAAACTTACTCTTATCACTTGTCATATGATGAGAACATCCATTGTCTATCACTCATTCATCTTTCTCTTCAATTTTGCAGCCAAATCTCTTTCCACATTCATGCAACTAGAAAAATCAGTAGGTATTGGATCATCTTCCTTGATAGCAATAAACACCCATTTATTATCACTTGAATTTCCTTTATCTGATTTATCATCTGAAAATGTCTTCATCAGTAGCATAATAACATCTCTTTTGAAATTTAGGCTTGAAAGTCTTTCTAGGAACTCTTTCAGGATACCTTGAGGCAAAATGTCCAATCTTATTACATGAAAAACATTTAAGAGGCAACTTTCCTTCATACTTACTAGCTCCTTTAGGTGATCTCTTGGAAATCATTAATGCTTCAAGCTCCTCAAACTCTTGCTCTTCATCCTCCATTTCCTTCATCTCTTTCTCATATCTTTATATCCTCCTTGAAGAACTTTCTCTCTGATCATATCTCTACTCATCCTTTCCAAAAATAGTGGCTTCAAATTTAAATTCTATCTTAGGAAGGGAATCACCAAATTCACCTAATTCAAAGGTTGATAGCTTACCAATCAACATGTCTCTAGTCACATCAGTCACAGTCCAGATCTCATCAATAACAAAAACTTAATGTTCGTAGGATGCAGACAAGGATCTAAGCACTTTAGCAACAATCTCTGATTCTTCCAACTTTCCACCAGCACATTTGATATTGCACACTAGTTCATTCATATTCTGCATAAAAGAAGTAATGTTCTCATCTTCACCCATCTTCAACATCTCATACTTTCCCTTCAAGCTCTACAACTTAGCAATCTTCGCATAGTTGTCTCCTTCATATAGGGTTTCCAACTTCTTCCAGATCTCAAGAGCAGTATGTAATCCCATTACATTTGTCATCTCAGAATCAGTCAAGGCACTCGACAAATCTTCCTTAGCTCTAATATTACATTCAACTTCCTTTATCTCATCTAGAGTTGTAGGTCCATTAGCAGGAACAGTGTACTTATTCTTTGTAACAGTTTAGTAAGCTTCACCAATGCATCTCAGATGACATTCCATGCAGCTCTTCCAAAGAGAGTAGTTAGTTCCATCAAATCTCGGACTGTTCTTCTTGTAAGTCGTCATCCTGAATCACCTCAAGCGATTAAGTTTCTTCAGAGGAACCCACTCTAATACCAATTGATGAAATAGATTTGATATCTGGCAGACAACTAAGGGGTGGGGGGGTGAATCAGTTGTCTCACAAACTTATACAAATCAAAGTTATTCGCATATCTGATTATAAAGAATGAAGGCATGAGTCAACAATACATCAACAACACACATAACACCAAGATTTTTCATGTGGAAAACCCGTTCAAGGGAAAAACCATGGTGGGAACCTACCCACAATATGATGATACTCTGTTAGAATTATATAAAATATTACAATGGGGAATGCAAATGCATTCAGGCACACTGCTCAAAACAACAAAGGCTACAACCTTGGGGAAGACTCATTATCTTACAAATAGATTCAAATTACATCTGGAAGATCATGAACTAAGAAAATAACATTTCCTAATGCCTGGTTATAATTATGGTTGAGAACATAATAACTATCTTCTTCTCACACTTCTTCTTTGCCTCCAAAATATGTATACATTCAACGCACATACATTCCAATTCTCATCCATACACTTCACATCACATTCAATTACAACAATATTACATTTATTTATACATGATAACAACTCTTGATAAGGTTGGCTCAACATTCATCAACTAATTACAAAATATAACCACACATGCTATAAAATCAAATGTGAACCAAGCAGTGTCGGCTAAGACATAGCATGAACCCATATCACATGCCTCAAATATGAAACACCTTCAATAATTATGCATCAAATATCCACAACACACTACAATCATCTAGTTGGCCACAAATATGAAGAAATCCAACATACCAAAGAAAATCATCAATTTTGTGCAAAGATCAATGCAGAACACCAACACAAAAGGCACATGATCCAGAAACATCCACAAGCATCATTAATTACCACTGCAACATCCGCAGCAACTTAAATTACTAGAATCACATCATCATCATACCGAACTTCAAGAACACTAACTAGAATGACTAACAACTTAGAAAAATAGCTTGCGGAGCTCCAAACCATGAACCACTTGAATTGAAAACACACATCAATGTCCCAAATATTCCTCCAAATCCATAAAACAAGATATTACAATGCAGAGCAATATGGATCAAAATATTGTACACTGTCATCATTGAACAATTAAAAAACTAGCCACAACATAGATATCCATAACTCACTCAAATCTTCATGCGGACCTCTAAAAATCATACTGAATCATCTATACACAATCCTCTACAAAATCTTTAATCCACAAACTCTTATCATCGACGTGCAGAACAAATCAACTCACTGAACTTCACAGCAACATTGTCACAAATAGAGAAATATGTTGACATCAATGACAACACATCTCTTAGATATCATCAAAGCACATATTTGCAGCATACTAACAGAAATCTCCAATGGTGTACATTTAGAGAGTGCGCATGAAATTGGGAAAAAACTTGTGTCTTTCAAAAAATACAAGTCTGTCACATATGGGGTTAAAGATGGAAAAGAGTTAATAAGATGAATCTAACTTAATCCTAATTAATCTAAATGGTAAATGAACCGAAATGAAAATGAGGATGAATAGTGAGATAAAGACTAACAAGTCTATATGAAGCCTTCATGTAATCATAGTTGCACTCTCTCTCTTTCTTAGGAGTCTTATTGCTCCTTTAAATTTGTTCATGACCATAGACTTAGTAAGTAATATGTTTAGTCATAATTAACTATACATATTACACCAACATAAAGTTTATTATTGTAGAATGTGAAATTTAATTTAATGTTGGTTACGAATCATCTACCATTTCTAAGCATCCATATTATGATTAATAATAATACAAAAATGATCATAAAATTTGGTGAAGCTGCCCAAGGCAACCAAATTTAACACTTAAAATTTAGATGAACACCAATTGTAATTCATAAGTTGTATTGATATGCAATATCATTAGTCCATAACATGATAATTGTTCATAACTTTACCATTCATAACTAAACATACATTCAATTTTAAGTTTCAATGAACATAATGATCAAGTTTGATCGAATATCACCTTTCTATATATATCCAAATGTAGAATAAAAGTTTTACAAAAATGTGGCATATGTACCAACTCAATAAAATGTACAAAAATGGATATGTGCCAACACAATACAAGTTTTGCAAAAATGTGGCATATGCCATCTCAAAATAAATATACAATAAAAATGTTGAATGTATACATGTATCGGTCATTCAATAACCACAACTAACTCTATATGACTCCACCAAATCCTATTGTTGTTGGTGGATCAAAATTGAGCCTCTTCAAAGTACTATGTGGCTTTGTAAAAAACAATATTGTATAGCTTTATAGGCCAAATGAAATGGTCGTAAGGGTGGCATCATCGACTTGTGAAATTTGGTCCACTGTCAACACCTGTCAAACCCCACATAAATATACATTACTAAGTAAATATATCTTAAAAGTATTATATAATAAAATTCAAGGTCTTATTCTATTTTGACATGCTATAAAATGTTTACCTCTTATGAAGATGCGGGTGCACTATTTGTTGTAGGAATGGTCAGTGGGATACCAAAATTTACTGCTACATCCTGAAATGCATAATGTTTGCATCAATTTAGTTCAATCTATAATAATAAAAAAAATTACATTTTCAAATTTAAAGTTTCTAATAAATAAAATGTTATAAGTTCAATTCAACATACTCGTGTTTCAGTGCGAAGACCTAATCCATCTAGTCATCTGTGAGAACCACGTCATCTAGTGCGCCAACCTAACAACTAGCCTTGCAACGCGTACACTGATGGGAATTCATACCATCACCATGTGCAATGGTACCCACCCCAAAACATACATGGTAATAGATGGGGCACTGGTGAGGGCTAGGCGTGCACTAGACATAGATGGTCTAGTTGTTGCACCATCACCTGGGCCAAGAGGTTGGGATAACTGAATCCCATGTTGGATAATGGTGTCAGTCAGTGCGATAGCTACCTGAAGGGTCTCCATCTCCATAGAATCCTTCAAGGCTACAAAGACTATGTCATGAATAATAAGTTTCACAGTTAGTGGTATAGGATTAGGGATATTTTGTACCACTTGAGCCCCTGGTCTATCATGGGTCAAGCCTTCACCTCTACCCTACAACTGCCTCATGTCAAAATAATAGGACATCTGATTAAGGATGAACTCACAGTATATTTTTCTCAAAAAAAAATAAAGATACCTCAAAATTATTGCAAGGAGGCTAGTCGAAGACCATCCACCACCTATCCCAAAAATTAGTTTTCATGGGCACATTATTACACCAATGTATAGGAAACCTCTTTGAATTAAGAGATAGAGTCTCATTGGTTTGGGGATCAGTGAAAAGAGAACATAGTTGTGCTTTGCTTATTTCTTTATTTTTTACTTCATCATATGTTAGACCATTTGCATAATAGTCGCGACGTGAATCTTGATATGTTTTCTAATTAGTTACATGGCTAGAAATTTCTTCTACATATGTCATCATTGTTTCTAGTTTTGTGGCAATGGATGCATGGTGATGGTATTTTGAGGCCTCCAGCCTAGAAACTAATTGAGATACAGTCACCCAATTTTGTGTAAGATGACCTAAAAATTCCTCCTATGTGTTTTGAGAAGGGTGTATTGGAGGATTAGGAGGGTTGCCCATCTGAGGGATATCACCGTGGCTTTTTTAAGGGTTATCAAGAGGCAAATATTATTTAGGGGGATTGTTTTGAGCATCTAATAATAATTTTAAAATATAAAATAAAATTAATAAAAAATAATGGAATTCAATGAAATTTTAAATAAAAAATAACTAAAAATGTCAAAAGGAATGATGACTTACCTCTACCACATCGTCGTCATGATGAACTAGTTGATAGTAGGATGAGAATGTACAGGTTTTTTTGATATTTTTGGAAGGGTTTCAAAAGAAAACATTGTGTTTGCGGTTTAAAATGACCCAATCGAGTTAAAAAAAATTATAATCAGAAAAATGTGATCGGGTTACTTTTATTTTAAAAACTTGATCATGATTTTATTTTAAGCTCAACACATACGAGGTTTTAATTTTAAAACCTTGTATGCCTTAAGGCTCAGATTTTCTAAATTGTATCATGTTTTTGGGTTATTTGAAAAATCAAATAACCTAAATGTGTTACCTACATTATTGAGTTGTTATTTGTGAAATGCCACCTTTTTGTTCAACATCTTGGTGCACATACCCATAATTTTGAGTTGACTTCCTATTTTTTATGTGTTTGCATATATTCATTAATCATCATTTTGTTAGTTTATATTGCTTAAATGGGTGGTTAATTGATTATATAGTTGTTGTATCATATAGTTTAATCACTTGTTTAATTAATGGCATCATTGTTATCATTTCATGTCATTGGTTAGCTGATTTTATAATCTTTACCCATATTTTAAATACATTGTTTCAATTAATTAGAGGCATTTCAAGAATAAACTAATTCCTTTACCTTTGTCTCTATCTTTTCCCCTTATTTCCTAGGAGCAATTGTGTGTTTTTGGAGCTTGTACTTGTTTATGAGTTTTATAACCCTTATCTAAAGCCATATTCTTTTGAGAAGAATTTTTAAACTTATGGTTTCTCGTGATTTAAATTAATAGAGTTGAGACTGAGTTAAGTGTTAATTTATTCTCACCTAAGAGCTTGGGAGAATTATCTTATCGTAATGCAGTACCTATCTTACCTAACATTACTAAAAATACTTCCCATCATGCTTCTCATGATGAGGATGATCCTTCAATGATAAGTATCAAACATCAACAATTGATAAAGATTGACAAGCAAATAAAAAATATTCAACAATTTGCGAGTTGGGAACACTTGGTTGCAGAGATAATCCCCTTGATTATGAGTCTAAGGAAGTTGATATAAGGGACTAATGAACATGGTGTGGATGGTCTACATATCATAGCTCATATAGTGAATGAAAACACTATGAAGATAGTTGGTTACACATAAGTGCTTGTATATTTTGCTTCTCCAGCCCAATTTGAGATACTAGTGCCTACATGTACAAAAATACCCAATTTTTTTGCACACACATCTTTAATCATGGTTTCTATTGTACAAAATGATAATGTCTTCTATGATAGTAATGAGGTTAATCCTATCAATAAATATGCTTATGTTCACCTTCAACCAATCTCCCCTTTGATTCTCAAAACATGCATCAATCATCTCCTCCATCCACATACCACAACGTTCCACCTACTTACCATACTAGACCTTCAAATCCTTCATCACAATCCAAACTTTCACAAACCAATTCACCCCTTGATGCTGCCATAAATAATTTATTTCAAAATATTTCCTCTCTACAACAAAAATTGGCCAACATGTCCCACTTTCAATCCATTATCCCTTCATATATTGCAAGTAGACAACTTTCCATGGAGTCACTTCAAACCCAATTCTCACAAAACATTAAGGTACCTTGTTTTGAGAAATACAATGGAAAATATGAGCCATGTACTGATGTGAAAATATTTATTGCTTTGTGTAGTGGTTTCTTCTTTGGGCAAAAACTATTTGTAAAACTCTTCCCTAGATCCGTACAAGAATTTCTTTGGAATGGTTTTGGTCATTTCCTACTAACTCAATTCTTAATTTTCAGCAATTAGTTGATAAATTATTGAAACATTTCTAAAAAAAATTAGGCTATAAGTTACATTGACCAATTTGTTGCATTGTAAACAAGGTGCTATGAAAAAATTGACTAATTTCATTGGTAGATATGAATATTTGTATTCACAAATTTCTCATGCCCTTACTAGTGTTGGTATTCAAAAATATTTTATTAATAATTTACGATCACATATTAGAGAAAGGATTTTTCTTTTGAAATGTCCATCCTTCACACTCTTGTTCATAGCACATCATGAATATCAAATTCAGGTTACTCAATATGAAGGTTCTTCATCACTGACACTAGTTGATGAGTCTAAAATTGGTCACAACCATACCAAGTCTTTAGAAAAAAAAACATAAACTTCACCAAGATTAACAACAACAATTCTTCCAATTAAATTAACAATCAAGTTGTAGCCATCATACCCCTTGTTGTAGCTCACTTTTCTTCTTAAACATTAGCTCATATTTTTCTAAACCATTCACCAATCACAACTTTGAACACCACTTTCAGAGTCTTTTCATACCATTATGTTTTGATTAACAACAATTTGATGAAGCTTCCCCCTATACATCTTGTAGATAGCTCAAAAAATTTACCCCCTTCCTTAAACTCAAAAGACTTTTATCAATATCATCGTCAACCCAGACATGACATAGAGAGATATGTGCATTTGAAAAATAAAATTAAGACCTCATTGACTCTAATATTATTATGCTAAATTAATACCTTGTTGACTCTAATGTTATTGTGCTATATGATGTGAACGACGAAGGAAATAAATTTTTAGAACCATACAATCAAAACTTGCAAAATTTTACCAAACCTTTGCCTTCCCATTCCATGAATATTTTTGAGCTTAAAGATGATAGTCTTGTACCCAGTGATGACTTATTCAACCAAAACAATTTTTTGAATTTGATATCCTGAGAGAAACCTAAGCCTAAACGCAAACCCAATATCACCTTTACCTCAAGTGATATCATAAATACACCTAATTGACCATTATACATTAATACAAAATAAAAAATAAATTCTCACGTGGAGTTCTTATTTATCTAGTATGTATGTTGAATGTGATTACAAAAGAAAATATCTTCACACATGAATTATTTAAAGACACATATGAAAAATCTAAACTATTAATTAAGGTACACGGTAATTCCACTTGTCCCACCATAGGTTCCATCAACCTTCTCATCGAGGTTGGTTATAATGCTTAGATGTTCATTTTACCATTATCCCTACCTTACACGAATTCATGTGAAGATGGGTCATCCTCGTCTCATGTCCATGAAATAAGTCTTTTCAATAACCAAAAAGTATTTGAAATTTTCCCCTTCAAAGGGCAAGTTATAACTATAAATCATAGTCTTCCCAACCCTTAGTTAATCAAGGAAACTTTACCCTTGATTACTTTTGGCCTCAAAAAACCTCAACCACTTAAACCTCGTCAAGATATCCTATGCCTTTCCTATCAAAAGTTTAAATCCAATAGGATAGATTCAAATTATCCTTAGGTATACCTCCAAGATCTGATTTGACCACTACCACTAAGGATCCTTCATCATCAATGGATATATAAGTATATCTTCTTACCCAATGGGTCATGAGTGAACCACATCATATATCGGGAATCATTCTTACTCTTAACATTCCTCCTATATATGTTGTAGTACCACCTCCAGAATCCTATAAAGGACGAAGAGGGAAACACCTAACACCTCCTATCCCTCAAAATTTAATGGTTTCTTTAGTTCCCCCTTTCGTTCCTAGAGCAAACGAAGAAAAAGAATTGATTTTGAGTAATACCCAACCTACTTCTACAAAAGCCTCAATTTGTAACCAATGAAATCTTAGTGCAAGATAATGCTAACAAAGATGGGGTGCCAAGGCTTGTGAGATTGCTACAAAAAGTGATTCTTCTCCTAATTAATTGAATTTTTATTTGATTCCTCCTTCTAGCCTTTCTTTCCATTTTCCACACCTAGACAAGAGGCTGAATTTGACCAACCTCATCAAAATCTAAAGGTTTTTATTACAAGTGATTTTCCCTCTCCTCCTCATATGAAGTCTCCTATTGTAGTCAATCTAGATGATTATTTTGATAATGCGGAAACTATTGAAAAAGTTAATGATGATTTATTTTCAATGTTTTCAAAATCATCAACTCTATCTTCTAGTGACACACATTGTGATCCATCATTAAAAATGGTCCATATTTGGCACTAGACATTGTTCCATCTACCTTACTAGTAGTAGATATTTTGGTATTTCTTCCACCATCCCTAAATTATGATTAGCAATATTGGAAGGAAAATTATTTGCTAGAATAGCTCGTTCGTGAAATAGTTGCTTTGTTTTGTGTGTTTACTTGCATATAATATGATCTCTGCTACTATGTTGCTTGACACATCTTTTTGGTTGTTAAACACTCTTTAGATGACCCTTGTTCCTTTGTTGGCACAAGGATACAAAGGGAAAAACTCTATTATAACATTTCTCTAGTTGTATATGTTGGTGCAAATAAATATTCATTACAGATATTATTACACTTTACTTAAGTTAACTTAGGATAATGCATCTCTTTGTAGTTTGGATATGAGACACTTAGGGCAGTGTGCACATAGGGATATAGCTTGTAGGACAAATTCCACCTTTTGTGGTCTTATTTTGCTGTTACACTCCACATTCGGTGGATCATTCACCTCTTGTGGAATATTATATTATTTTTCCTACCCGCCCCTAGTATTTCTTACCTACCCTTGTTTCTCATTGAGCCACACGTCATGATTGTGTGCTTGTACATCCATATGGCCTTGCCTATACAACTAGGCTCATATTCTTTGTATTGGCTAATCTAGTTGATCATTTGCATATTGATGAGAATACAGTTTGTTCTTGTCATTCTATTGTCTCTCTTTATAATTTTCATTGTTCCCTTGATCTTGGCAAAATCTCACATGGTATCAAAGATATTGGGGCTTCATTGATTGGTTTTGGGAGACATCTTGGAAGGCTTCTATTTTCAGATATATAGGAATGCACTTTTTGAAGGCATCTTAGAGCATTTTCAACCTCACCATTGTGTTCAGGGGACTGTTTCCATAAAAATCAAGTATAAACTCGACCTATTTTAGTGAAAATCAAATTTTGGGTGTTGGAGGAATATTTTGCCCAATTTGGGTGGTACGGTATGAAATTTTCAGATCTCGAAAAAAGAAAAAAAAATTCTCAAAATTTTTTCTAGTTTTGAAAAAAAAAGGGGCATTTTTTTTTTAAAAAAGGGGGTTTTATTTTAAGTAGACCCCCCCTGTCCCGTCATACTTTTTCTGCAGCTGCAGACACATGCATCCCCGCCACACGAGCAGCCCGTGCAGCACACTTTCCCGAGCACTCGTCGTTCATTGGTCACCGTCGGCCCAGCCCCCCACCGGCTTCATTGCCCTCCGCTCCAGCACGCTGCCCGCAACAGCTCCGACAGCTAGCCCTACGGCCCGCAACAGCTCCGACAGCTAGCCCTGTTGCCTGCAACAGCTCCAACAGCTACCATCGTCGGCTCTCCGGGCCCCGACCCTCTGGCCGCTGCTAACAGAATTATGGTCGCCGACCTGCAAACCGTCGACAAATCTCCCATTCGCAGGCCCACTGTTAGGCCCAATATGGAAAGCTAATGTACTGAGAGGGGAGCGGTGAATCAGTACTTCAAAACATTTCTTCAACAATATCTTTACTGTTATGCATAAACTGAATAGTGCAGTAACATAATATAAAACTAAAGCAAATAGGTAACAATCATACATGATTCTCTCCATAACACATATATTCTGATTACGCACAAACTCTTGGTTAGAGAGAAAAACTGCGGTGGGGATGGCACCCACAACTTCACTACTACAATAATAAAGAGTGCTCGGTTAGAGCTACATGTCTAGCTATTTCTGATAGCTTACCCTATTAGGAGTAACAAGATCTGTTAGATCTACCTTGCTAGAGGATTTTACAACACTTCATCTAAATGATGCACCTGGTTAGAGGCTTTACAATTTATAAACTTGATTAGAGTCTTTTACCCTGTTAAAGGTTTCTCTTACAACTTCACAATATTATAATAAAATCATTATAAATATTTGCAACTTTACATCAGGAATGTTATAGCAGATTCTATGTGCTCAGAATAGATTACCTTGCTTATAGCATACCTCGATAACCCATATAGTAACTCGGTTAACCCTTCTGTTTACTCTGTTCTTCGATTGTTCTTTGAAAACCTTCTCGGTGACCTCTGTGTCTCTGTAACAATCTTCTTACACTCATGCACACACCTTTAACTCTTAACTCATGTTGTATAAATAGATCTCTTATGACGGTGATCCAATTCATTGCTTCGATCTTACAAACATGATTTATTGAATGAATAACCATGCAAAATATTTCATTGGTTAGATAACCTCAAAAAAATACACAATCTTTAAGTGCAATTTCCAATGTGATAATGGTTAGATGTGCCTCGATCTTGTAACACGTTTTCATATGCATGTCCAAGTTCAATGAATCTGGTAACACGTTTCACTCGGTGTATATCAACTCGGTGTGTCATCTTTGTTGCTCGATAGACATGTAAAGATACTTGGTAGACAACTTAGTGTATACTGCGTTCTGTGACTGCTTTCTTCTGTAACCGACTAGACTGTACATACCGACTGAATATTTCGGTAATAAATAACCAACTAGAGTATATAGTATAGCTTTGACATAAAACTAATGGCAATCTGATAAGTAGTAACAATCTCCCCTTTTGACATTAGTTGAGATGTTTGATAAAAACTACTTTCAAAGTTATAACTCAATAATCTATATACTTGCAAAATTTGACTATGCTGACAGTATATACAATAGTCAATAATAATATATCAGATATACTCCCCTTATCGATATACTATATAAAATTATGAGTTTTGTCTGCTTGGTGATTTGTTCTTGTTTTGTGCTTACTGTCCTGTATACTGCTCGGTATACTGCTATTGGATACTCTGCTTATTCTGCTCAGTATACTCCCCCTGTATACTATACTCCGAAAACTATACCATTCTCTCAATACTGAATCACTCCCAAATATATTGTAACATATTACTCCACTAAGTACTGTATCATATTACTCCCCCTTTTTGACAAACATCAAAAACTTAATTACCATTCGGGGGTGGTAACTGATCAAAAATGGATTTGTACTTGGTTCGGGCATCGGTGAGAGCGACAGAGAGTGCATCCTTTACATTGTCCATTAAAGAATTATGTGCTTGAATATCAGCCAATAGTGATATTAAGCCATCTAGAGTGCTTCCCTCTTGAGTAGTAGATAAGTATGTGGCTCGGTTGATCTGTTCTTGGACTGATGAAAGATGTGGAAAGAATAATGTCTGAAGGGTCATTATGTCCATCTGGATCTGGTGTTCATCATTTCTTAAGTCCAATTGTTGAGCCATGAGCTGTTGTAACCTTGTATAAAAATTTTGAACTGAATTTGACTCGATGGTCAACTTGCTTGAGAGATCGGTGATCTCTTTCTCAATTTCCTTTGTTTTATTCTTAATGTCTTTAATGAATAAAGAAAATGTGTAGAGTTTCTGAAATAAATAATGAATGTGCTTGAGTTGAGGGGTCAACTCAGCAATAAATTTGACAAGTTTAACTTTGCCAATAACTATAGCTTTTTGTACCTCTTCTATCATTTTGGCAGTGAGCTCTTTATCTTTCAGCTTGCTCAAATACTCCAATGCATCTATTCGAGATGTCTCTATCTTTGTTAGGAGTTCATCCAGTTGAATGTGGATGGCTGCATCTATTGATACTGTAGCTTCAAGTAGCATATCTATTAGGAGTTCTTTTACCTTCTGAAGTACTTTATTTTTCTTTTGAATGGCCATTTGCTTCTCTTGTTCGGCCTTTGCTTTGCACAGTTCACTAAAATCAATGAGTGCTTGTCCCTTTAATTTTGCTATCTCTACATTGGGCAACACTATGGGTTTTGACAAATCAACTTTAAAACTATGCTTCTTCACTTTCTTTTCTTTACCTTTCACCAAATGAACTAAGACAATGGCTTGTGAGGCTTGATGACCCTTGGTAGGTTGCTCGGTAGAGGCAACACTTTGATTGGTTCCTTTAGCCTTTGAAGAGTCCTTCGGTGTCTCGATACTTGGTGTCTCGGTTGCAATAGTCTCAGTGTTAGAAGGTGCGTGAGATGTCTGTTCTTGAGTAGTACCTTCTCCTATTGCAGACTTGTGACCTTCAGTGCCTTGATCTATATCCTGAGGAGTTTTGGGTTGAGACAGGTTGCTTGACCGGTGGATAAGGCTGAACTTGTTCCAAGACTGATTCCCTAGATACAAGTTTTGCATATGCAGTGCCTTCTATCATTTCCAGTTCCGGTGCCTCTGAATCCATGACATCTTCATCTATTTGAATGGTGTCAGCAGGATCTTTTTTAGTAGCATCAGGACCTTGCTTGGTGACATCAGGATCATGCTCGGTGACATCAACAATTTCAACTGTAGCTTTCTCACCAGCATCTTTGATTTTAAAGATTTCCTGCCACTTTGGTTTTGTCTCATTTTCTACTTCAATATATAGCCCATTCATCAGTTTTAAGGCTCTTTGTTTGACAAGAAACTTTGAATTGTAGGTTGTTAGATGTTCCTTTATTTCAGCTACTGACATATTAGGAAAGAGATGGGCTATACTTCTTTCTCTGATTTGTTTCTCTGAGTCCATTGCATACTTCCACCTATTATCAATATGCAGATACAATTCATTTGGAAGTGACTTAGCTAGTTCTAATGGAGCTAATCGGAACTTTAGAAGTGTGCAGATGACAACTTCTTCAATTTGTCTCTTTTCATCATTGTTCCTAGTTTCATACTTGACATATCTAAATCCTCCAAATCCACCATATTCTTTCAGATTAGCACAAAAGTTTTCAACGCTATGTATATTTTCCTTCTTGCTCTTGACAATCTGGCATTTTCTTGCATCCTCTGATTCGGTATCACTCGACTCTTTTGCCAAAATGAGTCTCCAAGTAGATTTCTTGTATGTCTTTGTTACCTTGGGAACAGCAACACTCTTTGTCTTCTTACTGGGTGAAGCTGCAGATGCTCTAGTGTTAGGTCATTTTACTGGAGGTGGAGTCGGTGAGACTTTTGATGTGTCCTGTTTCTTTCTCTTCAACACTTTACCCTTAGGCAATTCAGTGCTCAGTGTTATAGCTACCTCTTGGGCTTCAGATTCCTCTTCGGTAATGGCAATGGTGCCTTTGATAGGTTTAGAGGAAGAGTCTTCTCCGAATTTCTCAGACAATGCTTTTATCATTTTTGTTGCCTTTCTTATAGCTTTGGGTACTACAATATTCATCTTTACCTTTTCCTTTACTTCCTCATAGGCACCATACCTCATCTCGGTAGCATGTCTGGGCAATGTAAGAAATGCATCAATTTGTTGTTTTGTGATGTCAAAATCAATCTCGTAACCCATTGGTGACAAAGATTGAGTCCTCGGTTCCACAGCATTCACATAATAATAATCGGTGTCAACTTCAAAACATATATCATTTTTGTATTTCTCTACTAGCTGGGGTGGAATCCTATATCTTTTATGCATTTTCTCTTGAAATTTACTGAAGTAATCATCCATGATATCATTGAAATTATCACCTAACTTCTGAATGAAGTCATTAATCTGATGGGTGATAGGTCGGTGTAGCTCCCAAACAACTTTACCGACTGATGGAAAGAATTTTTTAAAGTAGAAAAACATGCATACCAATAGTGATCCAAACTTTAGAGTATTAGCCGAGTTGTTCTTCTTCAGCTTCCTGATGGTGTTCAGATTTTCAAATAGGTTCTTCAGCAACACCTCACATAGGTCAATTTTCATTCCCTTTTTCATAATTTTGTAAGCCAAGTCTACTGCTGCACAGGGAACACTATTTTCCCTTGCCGATTGGAAGAAACAGTAGCCCATTACTCTAATGGCAAATTTTAGTTCTTCATCTGTGACATTATTTAGTTTCAATCCTCTGCAATCAGATTCCACTCCAGTTAAACTCATCAATTCCTTTAGTGATACCATCTTCTAGGCTCGGGCATGATCATAGATAGGGTAACTGGTAATCAGATGAATGATTTCCTTGGTAATCTTAATTGGTTGTTCTTCTAGCCACATGAAATCATCGTGAACTCTGCTTAGAACAAACTTGACCCACTGGGGTTTGAACACACGGGGATAGGTTAGGGCTTTAGTTAATCCCTTGACTTTGATGTGCTCATACTTGTTGTTCAATATACCATCGGTACATAGTTCATCATAGGTGTCTTTTATTTCAACATGACTGAGTTCTTCAACACAACATTTGGTGAAGAATCTCACATCTTCGACTAGTAATACTCTGTCCGGGATGAGTGAAAAGGTAGTTCTGTCATCTAGTTCAGAAGCAACTTTGGGAGTCAAAGAGTATTTTAGTGAGGGCTTTTCTACATTCTTGACAACTATGGGACCTTGGATCTTGGGCGCCATTGTAGATTTCAGATAAAAACTAGCAAAGAGTCTTTTGGGTTTCAGGATTTCAAATGACAGATGCTTTATACTTAGCAGATAATGGCAACTAGATAAGATCAGTAAACCAGCTTAACGATGTGTTGAGATTGATGTAAATACCTTGAATTTGCTTTGTCGAAGGTTTTGATCGCCTTAGATTCGCTTGCTCTACTCTCTCGAAAACTTGGTAAGTGTAAATGACCGTGAAAATGCTTTTTAAGTACACAAAATACTTTATCGGGCTCCGTGCGGATTAGGTCAAAAACATTAAATGCACTCGGTTCATCTTTAACCGATTTGCTCTCCTTTTTCTCTTTTAACCTAGTAACCAAGCTTCCTTCATTTACCGACTTGACATGCTTCCTATATTCACCAACTTGACAAGTTTCTTGTAAAGTGCTTCAAAAAACTTTGATAGAATTTCAAACTTACTTTTACATCTTAATTATGTAGATTTTGAATTAAGTACATAATAGAATAGGAACTGTTAATATTTTAACCTTCAGAGAATGCAGTCCCTTCATACCTTTACCAATTAATTTGGAATAGGTGCACCTAACTCGGCAGGTAAGGTGCTTTCTTTATTTGGCACAATTTCCTTCTTTTTCCAAATCATCTTTAATTTTTCTTTTATTTCCTCAGTGTCTTTTCTAGGTTGATCTCTGCAATCTCTAGCTAAGTGTCCCACTTTGTGACAATGAAAACATGTCATACCAAGATTTCTCCATGATCTTTGGTTGTACATCCCAAACCTTATAAAACAGTTAGCACTAATATGTCCATATCTTCCACAATATTCACACCATATCCTTGTATTGTAATCCCATGGTACTGTAGAATACTATCAGTAAGGATCTATGTGAGTTCTGTAACCTCCAGCATTTGCTCGGTGTGCATACCACATATAGTTCTTTTGCTTAAACCAACACTTCTCAGTACTATGTCCATATCTATTGCAGTTTTTACAAAACCCTTTGAATTTTGCCTTCTGATAATTGTTAACAGACTTTGTCCTACATTGATTAGATGTGTGACCATATTTATTGCAATTGTAACAATAACCATTGGACTTAGTGGCATTCAGTTGCTTACCTTTTCTGATTTGGCATATGTTAGCAGTGTGACCTTGATTTCCACAATAGTTGCAAATAGGCTTCTTTCTTTTGATGTTATTCTTGTTTCTAGCTTGCTTTGATGATTCTCCTCTCTCGGTAGTATGAATTCCTTTCTTGGTAGAGACTTTTCCTTTGTAACCGAGTCCTACATCTTTGTTGGGTCATCTTGTGTTTAGTTGCTCATCCAACATCTTTGATGCTTCATAACTCTTCTTCGGTGTTTCTTTGGATTTCTTCTCTGTTTCAAGTTCATCGGTTAACTTTGATACTTCAAGTTTCAATGCTTGATTCTAATCATTCTTCAAAATTGCTTCATGATGTGCATAACCTAATTGATCTGATAGGTTTTGTTGAATTCTAGTTAACCTTGTAATTTCATCATTCTTATTGAATACTAAGACTTCAAGTTGTTGTTTCTCTCTTTATAGATCTCTTACTTTATCCTCAACTGTTCTCAATGCATCAAGATTTTCAGTCATCTGTGTGCTAAAATGTTCATGTTCTCTTTTCATTGCTTTCAATTGATCAGCCAATGCTTTGTTCTTTTCTTTCAATACTCCAATCATTTCTTTAGTCTCTTCAGATATACTATTCTCAGATGATGTCTCAATTTGTTCCTCTAACTTGAGAGTCCTGCAAATCATCAGATAATCTTCTTCTCACTTTCAGAGATTTTTGCATTTGCCTTTGCATGTCTGCAATCACTTGATTAGCATGACCCAGCTCTTCTTGCAGATACACAATCCTCTGAGATTGTTTATAGCCTTCCATTGATAAGATCTTTCTCTTTAGGTAGTTAAACCCTTATCCAAGATCCAAGCTCTAATACCAATTGTTAGGCCCAATATGGAAAGCTAATGTACTGAGAGGGGAGGGGTGAATCAGTACTTCAAAACATTTCTTCAACAATATCTTCACTGTTATGCATAAACCGAATAGTGCAGTAACATAATATAAAACTAAAACAAATAGATAACAATCATACATGACTCACTCCATAACACATATATTTTGATTACGCACAAACCCTTGGTTAGAGAGAAAAACTATGGTGGGGATGGCACCCACAACTTCACTACTGCAATAATAAAGAGTGCTCGGTTAGAGCTACATGTTTAGCTATTTCTGATAGCTTACCCTATTAGGAGGAACAAGATCTATTAGATCTACCTTGATAAAGGATTTTACAACACTTCATCTAAATTTTGCACCTGGTTAGAGCCTTTACAATTTATAGACTTGATTAGAGTCTTTTACCCTGTTAAAGGTTTCTCTTACAACTTCACAATATTATAATAAAATCATTACAAATATCTACAACTTTACATCAGGAATGTTATAGCAGATTCTATGTGCTTAGAATAGATTACCTTGCTTATAGCATACCTCAGTAACCCATATAGTAACTCGGTAAACCCTTTTGTTTACTCTGTTCTTCAACTATTCTCTGAAAACCTTCTCGGTGACCTCTATGTCTCTGTAACAGTCTTCTTACACTCATACACACACCTTTAACTCTTAACTCATGTTGTATAAATAGATCTCTTATGACGGTGATCCAATTCATTGCTTCGATCTTACAAACACGATTTATTGAATGAATAACCATGCAAAATATTTCATTGGTTAGATAACCTCAAAATCTAACACAATCTTTAAGTGCAATTTCCAATGTGATAACGGTTATATGTGCCTCGATCTTGTAACACGTTTTCATATGCATGTCCAGGTTCAATGAATCTGGTAACATGTTTCACTCGGTGCATATCAACTCGGTGTGTCATCTTTGCTACTCGGTAGACATGTAAAGATACTTGGTAGATAGCTCGGTGTATACTGCATTCTGTGACTGCTTTCTTCTATAACCGACTAGACTGTACATACCGACTGAATATTTTGGTAATAGATAACCGACTAGAGTATATAGTATAGCTTTGACATAAAAATAATGGCAATCTAATAAGTAGTAACACCCACCACTAGCCACGTCACCCGACAACCAGCCTGCCTGCCACGTCAGCAGCTCACGTAGCCCACCTCCGCCTACCACATCATCAATAGGTTTAGTCGCCTGCCACATCACCCATAGGTGCCCAGTCAGTGCAACCTGACATTTTTTTGCACAATCAACGCCCAGTTGGCATTTTTTGAAAACTTTTAGACCCCTCTCCGTTGAGCAGTTTGAATTTTTGAGTCAACTTTGGAGGCTCATAACTTGCTCAATTTTGCTCCTTTTTGGGTGCAATTTTTTTTATTTGGGATAATTTTTCATGCTCTTCACAGTGGTGTGGTTCTTTTATGATTTTGGTGCACAAGTTTTTTGGATTCTCTCAGTTGTACCTGTCTAATCTTCAATTTTGCAACTTCAAAGGCTTTGTTTGAGCTAATACGACCTCCTTTTTAGGTGTCATTTTTTTTAAAAGTGCATATTTTTTTCGTCTACTTTCATAATCTATGATCAGTTTTTAGAGATTTTGAGTGGATATTGTACTTTCAAATATTGGTCATTTTTGGCCTAATTGGTACTTGTAATTTGCTTGGATCTTAGTTTAGATCACTTGAATTATTAGTTTGAGTCTCCTTTGGCCTCATTGAGGCAGTTGTAAAGCTGAAATCAAAAGTTCACTTTGCTATTTTTTACAGGTGGCTCATTGTACACGCACTAAGTATAAAGTGCCAAATCATCATTTGGCGGGGGGGGGGTGTTCTTTGATTGAGTGAATTTGGGGGGTGTGTTGTGTGATTGTGTCTCTCTTTCCTTGTGCTCTTTCATTTTTGTTGCAATGAGTCCTCATAAATTTCCACCTTTAACACCACATAATTATGCATCTTGAAAAATTAAAGCATGGAGTAAATTAATGGAAAAGGTCTCACACATTACATAGATAGAACTATAGCAGCATCACCAGATCCTAATGCTCAGTTAGAATGGCTCACTAAAAATTGCATGGCTCTTGGAACTTTGCACAAGTATGTATCAGATGACCTCATCTTTCATATTAAGAAGTGTACTACAATCAAAGAGGCTTGGGATATATTTCAGAAATTGTATAGTCAAGTTGATGAAATCAGATATTACAAGATTAACAATGAGCTCACCAACTAGGATCCCAAGAATTTTGATACAATCCAAGATTATGTGAACAAAGCAAATGAGCTAAGAGCAAAGCTTAAGGATTGTGGAATTGACAAAAAGGATGCTGAATTGATATTCAACTTGTTGGACAAGCTTGAACCAGAATATGCAACATTTGTTTCTAGCTTCCAAACTCATCGTTTGGCAATAGGGAGTTCCTACACTATGTGTTCATTTGATGCTTTCACAAAAATGTTGATGTTGGAACAATCTAAGTTGTTGAATATGGGGCTTCTCAAGTCTTCAAATTCCAAGGCTTTGGTGGCTAATCAACAGAATCAAGGAGGTCAAGGCAAAGATTCCAACAAAAAGAAGAAGCAAACTAAGTCAAAGCCACAATAGGAAAAAGGGCAATCATCCTCTCCATCACAAGGTGATTTTTTATCCTCTTCCAAGAAGGGGACTCCACCTAAGAAGGATAAACCAACTTTTGCATATTGCAAGAAGTATGGTCATGATGAGCATCGATGCCACACTAAGCAAGTTGATGAGTTGACGAATCTTCTTAAGAAAAATAACATCAACTTGCCATCTGCCTACAAAAAGAAGGATTCATCTCCTTCCTCTTCCTCACAGTCTAAGGGAAAAGGGAAAGCATTTGTGGCTACAACAGGTTCTTCACAGTAGTGGATACTTGACTCGAGTGCCTCTTATCACATGGGTTATACAAAGGAGTAGTTTTCTTCATTGGTGCCATCTAAGGTACCTCACATTTACATAGGTGATGATACACAAGTTGAGGTTGAAGGGAAAGGTTCAGTTGACATGGATGATGGAACATTTGAGAATGTTCTCTATGATCCTAACTTGTCTACCAACCTCCTCTCTATCTACCAGATCACTCAGTATGGGAATAGGAAAAAGGTTGAGTTTACACCTAATTCAATTGTGGTAAAGGAACTTGATAATGATGCCTTGGTAGCAGTGGGAAAAGTCAATGACAACTCAAGGCTTTACTCATTCTCCCACTTTGTGCCAACTTCTCCTTCTAGGGCCTTGCTCACTCATTCAAATTTAGAAAGTAAGCTATGGCATGAGCAGTTTGATCACCTCAACTACCGCTATCTTCAATAGCTCAACACTAAAGACATGGTCACAGATCTACCTCGAATCGGTTTTTGAAAGGGTGTATGTTCAGGTTGTTCCATGGGCAAGCATCCCAAGGAGAAGTTTGATAAGGAGAAAGCTTGGAGAGCTTTAGAAGTTCTTCAACTTGTTCACAACAATGTAGCAGGTCCATTCACAACACCTTCATTTAGTAAGGCCCACTATGTCCTCACCTTCATTGATGACTACTCCCGCTTCACTTGGGTCTACTTCCTTATTCATAAGAGTGAAGTATTTGACAGATTTCAGGACTTCAAGACTCGTGTGGAGAAGCAATCCGAGGAAGTGGTCAAGATTCTTCGTACAGATAATGGAAGGGAATATGTGAACAAGAGACTTGAGGATTTTTGTACATTTGAGGGGATTGATCTTCAACATTCTGTTGCCTACACTCCACAACAAAATGGAGTTGCAGAGCACAAGAATCAAACTCTCAAGGAAATGGCTAGCTGTATGATACATGCACGTTCTCTTGATCCCACCTTTTGGGCAAAGGCTATCAGTTGTGCCATAAACATCTAGAATCAAGTTCCTCACAAAGCTTTGTAAGGTATTACTCCTTTTGAAGTTTGGGCTGGTAGGAAATCGATTATGAGACATTTCAAAGTCTTTGGGTGTCCAGCATGGGCTCGCATACCTCCACAGAAACGCAAGGCATTGGAACCATAGAGTAGGCCTTGCATATTTGTTGGATATCCTGAGGGTGTTAAGGCATATAGATTGATGGATCCTGAGACACATGAGGTGTTTATTGAGAGGAGTACCCACTTTGAGGAAAGCTCTCCTATCTTAGCCTCTATACATCCTCCACCTTCCTCCATTGTGGATAGTGATGCTAGTGATTCAGATGATGAGACTCCTTCAACTCTGACTCACAGAGTTTTACCTCTGCAAGGTCCACATGCAGTTGAGGAGCCTCATTCTCCACCTCCACCTAGATCTTGTTGGTCTCGACAGACACTTGAGTCAGTGGGTTCTCTTATTGGGGATCCTTTCGATACACGAAGGAATTGATCACAGCATCATGATCTTCCACATGCATTCATTGCTACTGCTTCCGATCCACATACATTTCAGGAAGCATCAGGGTGTTCTTGAGTGGGACCAAGCTATGGAGGAAGAGTATAGTTCCTTGATGAGGAACAACACATGGGATTTGGTCCATCTCCCTAAGGGGAGAAAGATGGTTCGATGTAAGTGGATTTATCAAACCAAGTTTGCAACAAATGGTAGTGTGGATAAGTATAAGGCTCAACTTGTTGTGAGAGGTTTCTCTTAGGTTCCAGGTGTTGACTATACTGAGACCTTTGCACCCATAGCCAAGATGAACTCCATTCGCTTGACACTTGCTATTGTTGCAGCTTGTGGTTGGTTTGTACATCAGATGGATGTGAAGAGTTCTTTCTTCATGGGGATCTTGATGAGGAGATTTATATGGAGCAGTCATAGGGTTTCATCTAGGATACTTCCTTGGTTTGCAGACTAAGGAAATCTCTCTATGGCCTCAAGCAGGCCCCTAGGGCTTGGTATGCCAAGATGGATTCCTTTCTTCTCTTAGCAGGGTTCACCAGGTGTCATTTTGATCCAAATGTCTACATTTTGCGGCAGGATGACTCACACTTGATACTTGTGCTCTATGTTGATGATTTAATCATCATAGGGAGTACCGCATCCATCATTAGCAGTGTCAAATTTGCTTTGCATGAAAAATTTGATATGACTGACTTGGGTCTTTTGCACTATTTTCTTGGGATAGAAATTTCACAGTCATCTTCCAGGATCACTCTTTCGCAACCCAAGTATAGTCTTGATCTTCTTGCATGCTTTCATATGGCTGATTGTAAGCATGCCTCGACTCCCTTTCTTTCAAGAGTCAAGCTTGAGGCTCGATGTTCTTCTCCACCAATTGATGCCACTTTGTATTGTCATCTTGTGGGTAGTCTCATCTACTTGACTCACACATGCCTTGATATTCATTTACGGTTGGCATGGTTTCCCGCTTCATGTAGGAACCACATGAGCTTCATTAGAAAGCTGCCAAATGCATCCTTCATTACATCTAGGGTACACATCACTATGGGATTCACTGTGCAGCAAGCACATGACTTTGCTTGGTTGGTTACACAGACTCTGATTGGGTTGACGATCTTGATGATTGTAAGTCTACTTCAGGTTACAGTTTTCATCTTGGTTCAGGCCCCATTTGTTGGCAGAGCAAGAAGCAGCATGTTATTGCTCTTTCTTTGACTAAGGCTGAGTATCGATGAGTTGTTAACACAGTGACTGAGACCATTTGTCTTCATCAGATTCTCACAGAGTTTGGGTTCACCACTCCATGACCAACAGTTCTACACTGCGACAATCAGAGTGCTATTGCAATCTTGAAGAACTCGGTCCAGCACCAGTGGACCAAACACATCGAGATCCATATGCACTATATCTGAGAGTTGATTCTGCCATAGGTCATTCATTTGCAGTATTGTCCTACATCAGAGGAGGTTGTCGACATCTTTACCAAACCTTTCACTGAGAGTAACTTCCAGCAGTTGCGAGCTCTCTTTGGGGTGCGGGATGTCTCATTAGGGGGGGTCAGCTGACTTCTCCTTCCTCTCTTTTGGGGGGATTTTTTCCTCTTTGAGGTTTTGTCCTTCTTCTTTGAGAGTATTTTGTACATTCATCTCTCTTTTGGGGGGGGAGTTTTTTCCCACTAGGTTTTCTCCCTTTCTTCATTTGTGAGAGATTACTTTGCATAGTTTTGCCTGCATTTGCATTTTGTACATGGGTACCTATCATAGTTTAGTAGCCGGGACTCATCTTGCATTGTTGACTTGAGTCTTCATTCCCCTAAGTTGTACTTAAGGGGGGGTGTTGGTGTAAATAAATATTCATTATGTATATTATTACACTTTACTTAAGTTAACTTAGGATAATGCATGTCTTCATAGTTTGGATATGAGACACTTACGGAAATGTGCACATAGGGATATAGCTTGTAGGATAAATTCCACCTTTTGTGGTCTTATTTTGCTGTTACACTCCACATTAGGTGGATCATCCACCTCTTGTGGAATATTATATTATTTCTCCTACCTACCCCTAGTATTTCTTACCTACCCTTGTTTCTCATTGAGCCACATGTCATGATTGTGTGCTCGTACATCCATATGGCCTTGCCTATATAAGCAGACTCATATTCTTAGTATTGGTTAATTCAGTTGATCATTTGCATATTGATGAGAATATTGTTTGTTCTTGTCATTCTATTGTCTCTCTTTATGTTTTTCATTGTGCCCTTGATCTTGGTAAAATCTCACAGTATCATCATTCATTTATATGTCATATACATGTTATATTCATATTTATGCTTTTGTGTTGCCTTTTGGGGATAATACAAAGCATTGAGATAATTTTGGTCTCTTCCATGTTGAACCAAGAAGACTCTTTGTTCATATTATGTGCTCTTGTTCCATTGTGCTTGTAGTTCAACTACATTTGGGGGATGAGGTCAATCTAAAATAATCATACTTAATATATACACAGTTTATCTAATTTCCAAACTAACCCCTGGTAGTACATCCCTTATGTGCTCATTCATGTCTTGTGATCATCAACATATATTTTCCTATGTTTAGGGACATTCCATGTTGCGACGGGATAAGTGCACTAAGATGGGGGGCCAAAAAGTATCCAACTTTTTGTTTGTCCAAATGAAGCCATTTGGCATGCACCGAATATGGTGCTTACCATATTTGGCATGTGCCAATAGGTTTGGTGTGTCAAGCCTAAGGTTTGGTCATGCAAAACCTATTTGGCAAGCACCAAATTTGGCACTCACCAAATTAAAATGCACTTTTGAAATTACATTTCCATTTAGCAAGTGCTAAATGTTTAGCATTAGCAAATTATCTAACTCTCTCTCTCTCTCTCTCTCTCTCTCTCTCTCTCTCTCAACAAGAATGGATACATGAAATATAAAATTTAAGTATAATTCAAACATTTCATGTAAGTTTAGAATTTAAGTTATATTCCATGTATGCATTGGAAGGATGTTTGAGAGTGGTTTCAGATCTAGGAGTTATAATGTAGATTCTAGGTTTTAGAAGATCATTTATATTTTTAGACAGACAAATTTTAGTAACCAACATGCTTCTATCAACATTCTCTCACTCTCTCTATGTCATTGTCTTTATCTCCTCCAAACTATAAACCTATAGATCTATGTCTATCAGTCTTCCTCTATCTTCATTCTTCCTCTCTATCTCACTCTCTCCTCTCTCCCTTGATATCTAACACTACCTCTTTACCTCTCTTTCCTACCCTTCACTCTCTACTATATGTTTCCTCTCTCACTTTACACACCTCCCCCTCACTCCCTCACTACCTTTATTTATCTAGGTCTCAACCATGTTCTCGCCCTTTGTACCTCACCTTCCATCCTTACCCCCATCTATATCCCTTCATCCCTCCCTCACTCTTCTTCCCTCTACCACTCTTATTATTTATCTCCCTCTCTCTCCATTCTCTCGATCACTACCTCTCCATCCCACACTCTACCTCTCCCCATCCCTAGGACTCTCCTTCCCTATATATTTACCTCCCTACAACTCTCTCCATGTCTCATTACCCACCTCTCTCTCTCCCTTTATCTCTCTCATCTCTATCTTCCCCCTAAGTCTCTCACCTCTCTCTCCCCAAGCTCTAAGTATGTCATCTATATATCTCTCTCCTCTCTAGTTTTTTACCTCCCTCTCCATCTCTCTTCCTGTCTCCTTACCCCTCTTTCTCTCTTTGTGAAATTCTCCCTCTCCCTCACCTCTCTACATCTCCCCTCTCTAGTTCTCACACACCCTCTCTCTTTCTTTACCTTGTCTTCCCTCCTTACCTAATATCTATCCATCCCTCCCTCCCTCTCTCTTCTCTATCCCTCTCTCTCTCTCTCTCTCTCTCTTCATCCCTATGCCTATCCCTCCCTATCTCATTACCCACCTCTCTCCCCCTATATCTCTCTCACCTCAATCTCTCTCCTTGGGTCTCTCACCTATAGATAGAGAGAGAGCCCAAGTGAAAGATAGGTAAGGAGGAAGGGAGGGAGGGAAAGAGAGGGAGAGACCTAAGAGAGAGAGGGGGAGGAGGGAGGTAGGGAGAGGTAGAAGAAGAGTGAATAAGAGACTTACAGAGGGGAGAGCTAGAGAGGTGGACATAAAGAAGTTCACAAAGAGAAAAAGAGGGGTAAGGAGGAAAGGAGAGACATGGAAAGAGAGTGAAGGAAATAGAGAGGGGAGATATATAGAGGTGAGAGACCTAGAGCTTGGGGAGAGAGGATTGAGAGACCTAAGGTGAGAGATAGATACTGGCATTACAATAAGTTTGTTGGTATGATGATATTGAGAAGGTTGTTGAAGATTGATGATATAATTGATAAAGGATGATTACTGTCTTAATAATATTATTTTGTCATTGATGTCAAGCAATTTATTTTCTGATTCAGTATGATGTTGCCATTTCTTAAAGAGTATGTTTTGATGAGTATAAATATGTCGGTAAGTGACATAGAAAGAATGTGAAAATGAAGGGGAGTAATAAGTTATTCAATGGGAAACTATTACCGAGTTAGACAGTGATGAGATTATGTTATTTTGATTGTTTTGATATCCTATATTTGTGTATTCGAAGACTGAATAAGAAGGAGAAAAGATTTCATGCAATAGAATGAGTAAAGGTTTGAAACTGTTCTATTTTACCGAGCAGGAGCCAGTCGATAAACACCAAGGTTATCGGTGTCAATTAAAGAAGAAAGAAGTTACCGAGTGTCGTCAGCAAAAAAAGTTACCGAGTTAGTAACCGAGATAAATTTAGAATGTCTACCGAGTAAAGTTCAGTATTAACCAAGTATCAACCGAGCAGTACCAAAATGCATTGGATGAATAAATACATTATTAAATGAAGGATTCCAATGAGCTGGAGATTTATAGAAGATTGGAATGTCGTGCAAGAAGTTTGTTAAGGATCAACGACAATGAAAATTCAAGAGTTAGATCTATAGCACAGATTGAACGGTCATGACTGAGAACAAGTACCAAGGAAGGAATACAAGTTTCAAGGCAACATAAAACATTTTTCAGTTCGAAGGATTCAATGAACCTAGTCAAGTTTGAAGATTTGATGGCTAAGATTAATCATGGGAAATGTGATTAAGGAGATTAAGCGGTTAGGAATTGCTTATAAATAAAGAAAAGTTGATGAACAAAGTATGCGGGCAAATAGAAGAGCAGTGATACTGCAGAGGTGATTACCAAGTACAAAAGATTGAAGATCTGATTGAAGAATGGAGTGAGAAGCCCAGCAAGGAGGAAGATAAGTCTTATGACAAGATTATTTTGAGCACATAGAGTCTGCTTTAACATTTCAGATGTGAAGATGCAGATATATTTTATTACTGTTATTTATTTGTGTAAGTGACAGGAAATCTCTTAACCGAGTGGACCTAACAGTCTTATTTGTAAATCCTCTAGCAAGGTAACATTCTAATTGAGTGTTTGAAATCCTTTGACAAGGTCACTTCTAACAAAGTGCAAGATTCTAATAGATCTGAGGGAAATCCCTTGACCGGGTCACATCTAGCAATGTGTTTATGTAATCTTTAATAGGATTGGCTTTTAACCGAGCATACTCTAGAAGAGTATATTTTCTTTGTGGGTCCGAAATCCCACAGTGGTTTTTCCCTATTAGGGTTTCCACGTTAAATCTAGTGTTAAATGTGTTTTGATGTTTCAAGTTTATCAGTTTATGAGTTTGAATGATTTACAGTCATAGTTGCATATCAAGTAAGTTCTACCGAGGTTGAATCTGATGAAAAGTTTGAACTGTGAGTTTATCTGATTCACCCCCCGCCCCCTCCGCCTCTCATCTAACTAACAATTGGTATCAGAGCTAGAACTCTAAAAGAAAAGTTTAAAGGAACTTGAGGCAAGATCCAAAGATGTATAAAAGGGATTCACCAAAGTTGAACAAGTCAAGTTTCTTCACATGGCAGAAAAGGATGAAGCTGCACTTATCAGGAATTGGAGAATATGCAACATATTATCTGGAGAATGATTACACTGCACCTAGCACCTACCCTACGACAATGGAAGAAATAAAGGAAAAGCAAGAACATATTCAAGCAATGATTGAAATAACATCAGCATTGACCGACTTAGAGTTTAATGATCTAGAAGGTTGTAATGATGCCAAAGCTATGTGGAATAAGCTTATATCTGTGTATGGTGGTGATGAACATGTTCAAAGAGAAAAAGTAGATAGTATAAGAGGACAACTTGAATCCATGAGAATGAATGAAGGTGAGAACATAATCCAATACAGTACAAGGTTAAAGGAAACTGCCAACCAAATCAAAGGAGCGGGAGGAACTATTGAAGAAAAGGATGTAACAAGTAAGTTGCTGAGAACACTTTTACCTACTTATGCCATTCGAGTCTCTGCAATTAATGAATTAAGGTATGTACCAAACATGACAGTCTCTTTGGATGCTACTATCAGTAAGCTACATGCTTTTGAGTTAAGTAATTTTGATAACAGTGGGTCTTCAATAAACAAAGTTGAATCTGCATTCAGTTCTTTTCATCTTGATGAATCTAATGATTACAATGATAGAATGTATAAGTATGCTGAAGGAAATCACAATGGAGCAAGTGAGAGATTTTGCAAAAACATGGAAGAAGTACACAAACTTTATGAGGAAATTAGAAAGCAAGAAGAGTTTGAAGCATTATTGGCTAGAAGGTTACCGAGAGGCAAAGGTAAGTATAAAGGAAAGTTACCTTTTAAATGTTTTAACTTCTAACTATCCTGACAAAGAAGCTAGTGAAAAGAGAGAATACCGAGATGATAGACAGAAAGACAACCAATACAGAGGGCACCGAGACTTCAGAAGGAGAGATAGAAAGACATGCCTAGTAGCTGATGAGGAATCCAATAATGATAAATCTAATGGGACTGAGACAGAGGAAGTTGTACATGTGGCTATCAAAGATGGATCAGATGAAGAAAGGTATGAAGAAAAAGCCTTAATATCACACATAAATAATAATGATTCATGGATCATAGATAGTGGATGCTCACATCACATAATAGGTGATAAACACAAGTTTATTAAATTAGAAGAATATGATGGAGGTTATGTAAGATTTGGTAATGATGCACCATGTCCTGTGAAAGGTAAAGGATCTATCACACTTCTTGACAATGCTAAATGTGATGATGTATATTGGGTTGAAGGTCTGAAATACAATTTGTTGAGTGTAGCACAACTAAACAATATAGGATACCGAATAGAATTTTAGAAAGGAATTGTCAAAGTTCATGACAAACATGGAAAGTTGGCTGCTACCGGAACTCAAACAAGAGGTAATACATTTCATCTTGACTCAAATCTAAACAATTGTCTGTATGCAAAAATACAAGATACCTGGTTATGGCATAAAAGGTTTTGTCATGTAAATTTTAATAACCTGATCAAAATAAGTAAGAAGCACCGAGTAAGAGGTCAACCGAGCTTGGAAAAACCTGAGAATGCAATATGTCGAGGATGCCAGATGGGTAAGATGACAAAATCAATCTTTACAAGTAAGTCTTACACTTCTAAATGAATTTTAGATCTTGTGCACACTAATCTCTATGGTCCTATGAAAGTTCAAAGTTATTATGGTGATAAATACTTCATATTATTTGTGGATGATTACTCAAGGATGATGTCAGTTGTGTTTTTAAAAGAGAAATCAGAAGTCTTTCAAATGTTCAAATGGTATAAGGCAAGAGTTGAAAAAGAAACAGGAAGACAGTTGAAATGTCTAAGATTTGATAGAGGAGAGTTCATTTCAAATGAATTTAACTTATTTTCCAATGATCATGGTATAAAGAGACAAGCGTTTGCACCAAGAACACCACAGCAAAATGGGATAGCTGAAAGAAGAAACAGATCAATTGTAGATTGTGCGAGAACTTTGATGATAGAAAAGAGAGTACCTCAAATATTTTGGAGAGAAGCAATAAGCACTGCAGTTTACACCCTGAACCAAGTACAACTGAAGAAAGGAACTATGAAGACATCATATGAAATCTGGTATGACAAGAAACCAAATGTAAGTTATTTTAAAATATTTGGAAGTAGATGTTATGTTCACAAAGATGACAGAATTGGAAAATTTGATCAAAAAAGCAAGGAAGGAACACTTCTTGGTTATTCCTCTAGGAGTAAAGCATTTAAATATCTGATCAAATCATCTAAAAAATAGTGGAAAGTGCAAATGTGAAAATTGATGAATTTGCAGAAAGGAATGATGAAGGAAATTCCAAAGAACCAGAAGATTATGAAGAGTTTGTATATGTACAACCGAGAAGTCTTACCGAGAAAGCCGATGAAGAAAATACTCAGTTACCGAGTGATGAAGAAGATCATACAGAGTCTATCAAGTCTATATTAGCAAAATATGTCAGAAAGAATCATGCATCAAGTCAAATTATAGGAGATGAGGATGATCCAGTGATGACAAGGAACAAACTGAGATAGAACACATGTCTGATATCCGAGTTTGAATCGAGGATAGTAAAAGAGGCATTAAGCAATGAAGATTGGGTCAATGCTATGATAGAAGAGATTGATCAAATCAAGAAAAATGAAACATGGACACTGGTCCCAAGACCAAAAGAGAAAAATGTAATCGGTAGAAAGTGGATTTTCAGATTTAAGCTAAATGGAAAAGGTGAGGTCATACGGAATAAAGCAGGGCTAGTTTGCAAAGGTTATGCTCAATAAGAAGGAATAGACTATGGTGAAACTTTTGCACATGTGGCAAGACTTGAGGGAGTGAGAACATTGTTGGCATATGCTGCTTACAAAAATTTCAAGGTATATCAAATGGATGTTAAATCTGCATTTTTGAATGGTATACTAGAAGAAGAAGTTTATATTGAACAGCCTGAAGGATTTATTGAAGAGAAGAATAAAGATCAGGTATGTAAGTTGAACAAATCTTTATATGGCCTAAAGCAAGCACCTAGAGCATGGTATGAAAGGTTGCACTCTTACTTAATCAAGATTGGATTTATGAGGACTAGTGAAAACAACAACATGTATATGAAGAATGATAAGGATAATGGAATACTAATTTCAGCCATATTTGTTGATGATATTATTTTTTGTGGAAATGACTCTTTACGTAAGAACTTTGGAAATGAAATGTGCAAAGAATTTGAGATGTCATTAATCAGTGAAATAAAGTATTTATAGGTTTACAAATACTGCAAATAAAAAATGGGATTTTCATTACTCAATCCAAGAATATAAAGGAAATCTTGAAGAAATTTGGAATGGAGGATTCTAAACCTGTAAGTACTCCTATGACTACTAATTGTAAACTATCAAAGAATGATGAATCTGCATCTGTTGATGAGACACTTTACCGATCTATGATTGGAAAGTTGCAATATGTAGTTCACAGCAGGCCTGATATACAACATGCAGTAGGCATAACTGCAAGATTTTCTGCAGATCCCAAAGAAACCCATATGACAACAATCAAGAGAATTTTCAGATACTTGAGAGGCACTGAAGATTATGGTTTACTATATAAAAAGAGGAATGATTTTGACTTAAAAGTCTATATTGATGTTGATTGGGCAGGAAATATTGATGACAGGAAAAGAACAAGCGGTGGAGCTTTCTTTTTGGGAGAAAGACTAGTGAGTTGGCTTAGCAAGAAATAAGGATGCATTTCATAGTCAACAGCTGAAGCTAAATATGTCGCTGCAGCATTGAATTGTACCAATATAGCATGGATCATACAATTGTTGGAAGGTATGAATGAGACAGTTACCGAGCCAATAACTATATTTTGTGATAATACAAGTGCTATTAACATTTCAAAGAATCTGGTAATGCACTCTAAGACAAAACATATTCTATAAAGTATCATTATCTAAGAGAAGAAGTTCAAGAAAAGAAAGTTGTGCTGGAATATGTTAGCACAAAGAAACAAATAGCAGACATCTTCACAAAGCAACTGCCAAGGAACACTTTTGAGTATCTCAAAAGTAAGTTAGGGGTCCTACCCCTATCTAGTACTCACTAACAGAGTTCGGTGAAAGCATCAATTCTATGACTCTACAGAATACTATTTGTGAGTTGATGCTAATTTACACACTTTAGGAAATTGTCTAAAGTTGTGCAGGAAACAGTGAATGAAGACAAGATACTCTGACCGAGACCTAGATGATACATTTGTATATGTTTTAACACCAAGGAAATTACTTCACAAGGGAAGTAATCATGGATTAGTTTTACTTTTGGCATTGTTGTCAAAGGGGGAGAAGACTAATGACAGGAAGAGAAGATTACAGGAGAAGTTTACAGCTCAAGGATAACAAGAGAAGAACAACAGCAGTTTGAATCAATTGGAATAAAACAAGTTGGTATTGCCATCAATGCCAAAGGGGGAGATTGTTGGCATTACAATAAGTTTGTTGGTATGATGATATTGAGAAGGTTGTTGGAGATTGATGATATAATTGATAAAGATGATTACTATCTTAATAATATTATTTTGTCATTGATGTCAAGCAATTGATTTTTTGATTCAATATGATGTTGCCATATCTTAAAGAGTATGTTTTGATTAGTATAAAGATGTCGGTAAGTGACACAAAAAGAATGTGAAAATGAAGAGGAGTAATAAGTTATTCAATGGGCAACTATTACCGAGTTAGATAGTGATAAGATTATGTTATTTTGATTGTTTTGATATCCTATATTTGTGTATTCGAAGACTGAATAAGAAGGAGAAATGATTTCATGCAATAGAATGAGTAAAGGTTTGAAACTGTTCTATTTTACCGAGCAGGAGCCAGTCGGTAAACACCAAGGTTATCGGTGTCGGTTAAAGAAGAAAGAAGTTACTGAGTGTCATCAGCAAGCAAAGTTACCAAGTTAGTAATCGAGACAAATTCAAAATGTCTATCGAGTAAAGTTCAGTATTAACCAAGTATCAACCGAGCAGTAACTGAATGCATTGGATGAATAAATACATTATTAAATGAAGGATGCCAATGAGCTAGAGATTTATCGAAGATTGGAATGTCGTGCAAGAAGTTTGTTAAGGATCAATGGCAATGAAAATTCAAGAGTTAGATCTATAGCACAGATTGAACGGTCATGACTAAGCACAAGTACCAAGGAAGGAATACAAGTTTCAAGGCAACATAAAACATTTTTCAGTTCGAAGGATTCAATGAACCTATTCAAGTTTGAAGATTTGATGGCTAAGATTAATCATGGGAAATGTGATTAAGGAGATTAAGCGGTTAGGAATTGCTTATAAATAAAGAAAAGTTGATGAACAAAGTATGCGGGCAAATAGAAGAGCAGTGATATTGCAGAGGTTATTACCAAGTACAGAAGATTGAAGATCTGATTAAAGAACGGAGTGAGAAGCCCAGCAAGGAGGAAGATAAGTCTTATGACAAGATTATTTTGAGCACATAGAGTCTGCTTTAACATTTCAGATGTGAAGTTGCAGATATATTTTATTACTATTATTTATTTTTGTAAGTGACACGAAATCTCTTAACCGAGTGGACCTAACAGTCTTATTTGTAAATCCTCTAGCAAGGTAACATTCTAATTGAGTGTTTGAAATCCTTTGACAGGGTCACTTCTAACAAAGTGCAAGATTCTAATAGGTCTGAGGGAAATCCCTTGACCAGGTCACATCTAGCAATGTGTTTATGTAATCTTTAACAGGATTGGCTTTTAACCGAGCATACTCTAGAAGAGTATATTTTCTTTGTGGGTCTAGAATCCCATAGTGGTTTTTCCCTATTAGGGTTTCCACGTTAAATCTGGTGTTAAATGTGCTTTGATGTTTCAAGTTTATTAGTTTATGAGTTTGAATGATTTACAGTCATAGTTGCATATCAAGTAAGTTCTACCGAGGTTAAATCTGATGAAAAGTTTGAATTGTGAGTTTATCTGATTCACACCCCCCCCCCCCCTCTCATCTAACTAACAATAGATATTAGAGACTTAGAGACTAGGGAAAGTGGGGTGAGAGACATAGGGAACACAAAGGTGAGAGAGATAGAGGGGGAGAGAGAAGTGGGTAATGAGATAGGGAGGTAGAGGTAGTAAGGTAAAGAGGGAGGGAGGAAGGGAGAGACATAGAGATGGGGAGAGAGAGGTGATAGAGAGTAGAGAGGGAGAGAGAGGTGAGAGAATAAGAGAGAGGGGGGAGGGAGATAGATATGGGAGTAAGGAGGGAGGGGAGATAGAGAGGGAGAGAGGAAGGAAAGGATTGAGATACCTAGAGAGGGGAGAGAGAGGTGAGAGATGTTGAAGAGAGAGGGAGAGAAAGAGATAAAGGGACATATTAATGCGTGCAATACCTGCAACCCTGTGTATCTTATACCTTATAAAATAAATTTTGTATCTTAAACCCTATACCCTATATCCTACACCCTATTCCCTAAAATCTATATGAGGGAGAGTTTATGACCAATCAAGGAGAGGGAGAGAGAAAATGAGAGAAATAAAACAAAGAAAGAGTAAGATAGGGAGGGAGGGAGGGTGAGGTAGACAAGGAGTGATTGAGAGGCCTAGAGAGGAGAGAGGAAGAGAAGTGAGGGAAAGAAGTTTATAGAGATAAAAATCATTGGTAAGGAGGAAAGGAGAGATATAGAAGTGAGATATCTAGAGCCTAGGGAGAAAGGGGTGAGAGACATAGGGTGAGATATAGAGGTGAGAGAGATAGAGGGGGAGAGAGAGGTCAGTAATGAGACAGGGAGGGAGAGGTGGTGAGGTATAGAGGGAGAGAAAGGGTGGGAGAGAGAGATAGTGATTGAGAGAATGGAAAGAGAGGGGGAGAAACAATGAGAGAGAGAGAGAGAGAGAGAGAGAGAGAGAGAGAGATTGGGGTAAGGAGGGAAGGTGAGGTAAAGAGGAAAAGAAGGTGGGAGAGACCTAGAAAGAGGAGAGCGAGGTGAGAGAGATAGGTCTATAGTTTGGGGGGGATAAAGAGGGTGAGATACAAAGAGTGAGAGAATCCTAATAGGAGCATGTTGATTACTAAAATTTGACTATCTAAAAATTTATATGATCTTCTAAAACCTAGAATCTTTATTAAAACTCCTAGAGATTTGAAACCACTTTCAAACATCTTGTCAATATATACATGAAATATAACTTAAAATATAAGAAAGGAAAATGACATATTAAAATGTGACTTATACTTAAATGTTATATTTCATGTATATACTCTTCTTTGGGGATGGGATCTAACTTGTGACCAAACTAGAAAATTTTCCAATGTGAACCATTTGGCTAGTGCCAAACTTGATGCTCGCCAAATGTAAAATACACATTTTTAAAATTTGGTGCACACCAAATGTCTTTCTTTGGGAAACCCCAAGCCTTTGGCTTGGATTTGCCTTGGGCATCCAACCCAAAGGCTTCGATGACCATTTCAAGACAAAGATGTTTTTTTCTAAAAACATATTAAATTTTCTCACATTATCATTCATGCTCTCCATCAGGTTTGTACGTGTTTCAAATGGAAACAAAAAATACTGCAATGACATTAATCTCTCTCTTAGCTATCTAACCATACAATTATTTTTCAAAATTTAATTATGTTTAGTTTTCATCTCTATTTTCTTTTCTTAGTGTGTTTGTTTTTTGTCAAAAAACCAACATGTTCTATTTTGGGCATAGTTTTTTAATCGTTCATCAGATTTTGACACAAATTAAATTTTTCGAAACTAGACTCCATTTTACCCATATTGAAAAACAATATCAATTAGTTTTCAAAAAAATTAGGGGGGAGCATGCTCAAATTACTATTTTTTAGGATATGTCTACCTAGGAAATTTGTAAAAAAGTATATATTCATTAAAAAATTAGCCAAAAAAGTTAGCATAAACTATATAGTGTTAAGGTAATTTCTCACTAGAGTGATTTTCAAAATTTAAAAAAAAAAGTTAACATTTTAGGGTCACCACATTTGGTGTTATGTTTTTCTGATAAAAACAAGACCAATAAATGTGGTGCCACTTTTTGAAACCCTTAATCTCCACCATTTTCAAAACAAATTATTAGTTTAGAAAGTAGATGTAGAGCTATCAAACTCTTCTTCTTGTTGTACATCTTTGAATTTTGAGTGTACTTATCTTCAATTTCTTGTCAAAGTTCAGATTTTGTTGATTTCAAAAAAAAAGTTGCAACTTAAGACCCCCTTTTGGCCCTCCATCTTGGTGCACTTAATCATCATGCTTTCCTTTGGATGTATATATGCTATCTTAAATAAATTTCTCCCAATAAGACATACACAATGACTTTAACATGAGGATAGACAATCCACTATATGTTACACTTTGTACACACACCACAAGATTAGTTTGTACACTTTGACCACACATCTGTTGGAAAACTTGAGTTGTTGAGTCATGTTATCATTGATGTCAACCTATCTGGTGCTTTCATTTATTTCACTATGTGTTGTAAATATTTCACAAGTGAGTGTTCTAAGGTGTTGTGTGGTCTGACGATGATGTTGAGGTGTTTCTAGAAGGCTGGTATTATGGAAGTTTCAATATGGAAGAAATAGTTTTTATATGTAGGAAAGAATTCTTAATGTCCTAGTGGAGGAATGCTTTGCTTTCCTCTGGATTGTGAATATTATGGACTACATATTTGGATACAATGTTTATGATCTATGTATGTTGCACTATCAAATTCACAGGTCCTTTGTTGCTCAAATGGTTGTGTTGGTTGTTGTTTATGACAGTGAGATTTTCTATCAGAACTAGTTTGAAGAATGCTTGGTGGGTCTCTGGTATGTGGATTCAAGTGTTGTGGCTTGGAGGAGATGTTCATTTGGTTTTTGTAGTGTTCCAATATATTTTTTTGGTGTTGGTTTAGTTAGCATTTGGAATTATGTTATTCCATGTTCAATGTTGATAGTTGGTTCGGTTTTTGACTGATTGATATGTTGTATCTTATTTGGATCATGCTATTTGGTTTGGTTATGCATTGGATGTTGAGTATGTGTGTTGACATGGGTCTCACTGTGGCGTGTGAAAATCTGCATTATGTATTTTGCATTGGAAATTATTTTTGGACCAACTAGTTAATATGTTTCCATGTTATCCTACAGGTTTCATTTGATGATGACTTTGGTAAATGTTCTAGCATGTGTGGTTCATTGGAATTTACTTTGGAGGATGTGTTGTGATGTATTTGGGTCTCCTTTATCTCCTAGAGTGGACCATAATGGATGTTATAGGTCTAGGTGGCCAAATTTATGTAATAATGTATATTGTGTCTGTGGCACCTAGTTGAGGTTTTTAATAAATAATCTTGTATGTATAGATGTGTGGTTGTATGAGTTGAGGTATGGAATTTGTGTGAGTTTTTGTGAAGTGGATGTGAATGATATGCAATCAGATTTGGTGTGAAAGGCAGTTTGTGAAGAATTTTGATGATGATATTTTCAATATGGCAATATTTTGACATATTGGTTGATGTCAGATGTGTTTGCCATGATATTGATTGTTTGACATAGTGGTTCAAGGATAATTTTATGATTAGGAGATCTTGTTCATTTCAATTCATCTATCCCCTATACCTGTCAGAAGAAGGTGTGTTCCTTTTGGAAACTTCTACAAACATTTCTATCTTTCCCTAAATGTTTGTAGAAGTTGCCAAACCTTTCTAACCCCATTTGACTCTTCCTTCTCTAACATGAATCCTAGTAAATATCCATTACTAGTCCTAGATTTCATGTCTCTTTATTTTTTACTCCTAGTCAGTTTCCTATGGATCCTTACGAGACCTATTATGTCATACCCCTCTTTATTCTTCCATGCTCCATATGTATGTATTACCTATGTTGATCACATTTATCCTTTTATCTTGATATTTTGAATAGAAGACACATACACCATGCTCTCCTCTTTTTAAAACATATTTGATAATTACCTTAACTTATTAACCCCTATCAATGTGCCCATTATGAATTAAATGCATCTTCTAATAATATATAGACACAAAGTAGTTAGAGAACACTTGTTAAAATTCATGTTAGAAAATTTTTACATCGTATGATTAGTTAGTTAATATTGAATTTTTACAATACAAGAATCTGCAAGGTCAAATAACAGATGAAATACACCTTCGAGAAACAAGAGTAGAAACAAAGATATGTTGTATTCCTCAAAATTAAAGATTACATATTAACTAAAAAAATGCATAGTGACTTGCTTTATGGAAATCAAGAGAAACCCTAATCTAAAATTAGGAGAACTAAAGAAAAGTATAAAGGAGCTACATAAATTTCAACTAAATAATAACTAAGTGAACTTAAGCTAAAAACTCTAGATAGAATGTTCTAACACCCCCCTTAATTAAAACTTAGGGAGACGTAAGCATCCTCTAAATGCATGAAATGGAAGAATGGGTCACGACAACTGAAGCCCTAATGAGGTACCCATGTACGAACAAAAAGGTCTCTTACAACCAGAGAAAAGGAGAAAAACATAGTGGGAGAAAACTCCTCTCCAAAAGAGAAAAAAAAAAGAGAATGAAGGACATAGAAGCCTCCGAGAAAATGTCTGAAAAAGAATAGGAACATGAAAACCATACTCAAATAAAAAAGAATTTGTAGACAACCATCGAATGATAACTATTATAGTGCTAAATAAAGAACCTCCTCTAAAACCAAGATGATGATCAAGATCAAGAAGACAAGAATTTACATGAGTTCCCTCAAAGACCCTACTCAAATAATGAACAAATGGAAAACAAAAGGTAAAACATCTATCAAGTGAAGATACGTATGGCACATGAATCTACACGAGTGACCTGGAAATGATACTACTCAACCATGTGAGAGTAAACAACTAGTTGAAAATACAAGTACCAATAGTCTAAAGTACTAATCAACTAAGGATAAGTCACCTCTACAAAACTATAATGCAAGAGTGTATATATGGTAAAAGCTCCATCTCATAAAAATAGAGACATTACATTTGAATAGAATATTTATGTTAATGATACATTTGTAGGATCCAAGAAACATTTGCAAGTAAAACACATGTCTCACAAAAGAGATCAAGAGAGAACAATATGCTCAACAACCTGAAAATTTTTCTATTGATTGCACACAAAGAATTATGATTACAATGCACAAAGGCTTTGTTTATAGAAATCAAGAGATGTCCTAATCCTAAAACTAGGAGAACTAAATAAAAGAAAAAATTGACTTAAAAAACCTCAACTACAACTAAACTAAAGTATCACTAAGTGAACATAAGCTAGAAAATCATAACTATAGATTTAAAAAATTACCATGTTTAGCTTAAGTGAAAAAGTAATTAAAGGACATAATTACTTAAATAATTAAATAAAGTTTCCTAATAACTCCAACACACCTCACCTCCCCTTTACTATTAACTTAGGGAGAAGCTACAAAGCTAATGATTAATGCAAACAAAATGAGTCCTGACAACAAAGGCCAAATCAAGTACTCATTTACAAACCAATACAACTCTCAAAAATAGACAAGAGGAGAAAAAAACAATGGGGAAAAAATCCTCTTCAAAAGAGAGGAAATACAATAAATGTACTATGGTATTACATTTATAAATGACTAGTTCCATAAGAGAGATAAGACAATAGACAACTAGTACATTTATTTTATTTCCTCTCTTTTGAAGAGGGATTCCTATCTTCAAAAGAGAGGAAATACATTTATTGTAGGAAATACATAAGAGAGATAAGATGAAGATAGGAATCCCCCAAATGAAGAAGTATCTTTTGTGCCAATGTTGATTGCCCAAGGACAAAAATATAATACATTGGCTACAAACAACATTTCTCCCCATATGAAGAAACATATCCACTAGAGATATGAGAAGCAACTCCCATTAATAGGAAGTTGTAGGAATCCAAATCCAAATATTGTTTTCCTTTGAAAATTTCTCAAATGTTACTATGTGCATGAAAGATGATGATGCCACAAAACAATCAGGTACATCACCAATCAATATAGGAGGTGAAAAATTAGGACTCTAAAACCTAATAAAGAACAAGCTACATGGGCAATGAAGATGGGCTAATAGAATTGGTGTGGCTATCAGTAAAGAGGAGATGAATGTCCTCAAAATAATCCCCTAGATCTATAATATGAGAATCCATAAATAAGGATGATATATCTATGATACAAATCCCAAGTAGCCATATATGTAAGTACAATGTCCTAGTACACTAAATCAATGAGAATCATGCATATGCCAAGGTCAAAGTAATCAGAAAAAATAGAAGATGAAAATGATTGAGAAGGGATCTTAGTGTAAGGAGTAGGAACATAAAGACATGCCTTTAATCCATCGAAACATCCAAGATCTATGATATACTCAATCTCCTCTAAAGTATCATTATCCAAGGGCATACAATCTGAATTTGCAAGGGGAATAAGACAATTGTCTACAATATCCTTTAGGAATAGAGAGATATGAGGTTCTTCATGCATCTCCCAAAGTCTATTCCAAAGTGTGTGGGGATACTTAAGGTTCAATATAGAACACATAATGTCATGATCAACACTGGACCAAATCAATCCTACAACGTGGTCTATGGTATTACCCCAAGTTGATCTACCTCCTCAAGTGACTAGTTCAAGTATAAATCCATAAAAATAAGGCAAAATATCTAGCCACTTAAGATGTATCAAGACGCCATGTCATCAAGACTCATAATTGCCCTTTGTCGAGCTGATAATGGAAGGATGAATAGAAAAACCCATGATACCTCCCCAAATGAAATAATTAGACCTGAAAGACCTTGGTGTACATATAAATAAAATCAAATAAGGCACTGTCCAACAAATAGATCCATTTAGGTGCTAAGACATCCAAGTAATTAACCAAATAGTGAAAAAATACTTAATTAATAATTCACTTCAAAGTGAAACGAAGGAAGAATAAATACTAACAATAGAAATCACTCCAATAATGTTGACAATGGATAGATAAGACAAGTCCACCGAAACTACATGTCACCAAGCAGTGCATGAAGGAGAATAGACATCTAAGCATACACAATAATGTACCTACAACTGAAAAAGGGTATGCAACCAATACACACATACATGAGACAAGAATCTCTAGGATCCAATGTCATCATGGAGGGATACTCACCAGAAAAAAGTGTGATGGCAAAACAAAATGCACTACACAATCCCTAATGGATTTATATAATACAATGCATGTACAAAATAAGGCACAAAAAAATGTCCAAATTTACCAAAAGCCATACACAAGAGAGGCTTGGTGCATCTATAAACAAATAAGTGCATGAAAAATATTCTCAAAATGACCAAATAGGGCAAAGTGCTAGAAATGCATGTAGAACAAACCAAGGGAAGTCATTCAACGCAAATAGAAAGTTAGAGAAAAAGATGACCAAGTAATCAATCTTAAAGTGAAAGCACTAAATAATGAATAAAAAATACCTAGGACAAAATCTAGAAATAATAGCAGCTAATCTAGAAAGAGCACTAAACAACCTTTCCATGCCAACTCATTTGCAAAAAATGAAGCCTAGATGTGCAAGATATCGCCCCAAAAATGCAAAAATGATTTAACTTCATAGGAATGGTACAAAAGTTAGAGTAGAAATTGATAAATTTACCAACATCATTGAATTGGTGCAAGAACCAGCTTTCTAACAATATCTCATTTGCCCAATTTTGAGTTTGTATGCAAAAGTTATGGTCATTTTGCTAAAGGTTAAAAAGCCAAAAAAGCCTCCCAAAAAAGGTTTAAAAATTAGAATATTTTGACAAAATATTCCTTGGAGGTTGTTGATAGAAAATTCTTTGATGATGATAGAATATTCTCTAGTGCCCATGTCAACGACTATATGAATCCTTAAAGATGACTTTTTTCTTGGGAAACATACCCACAAAACCTATTAAAAAATTAATTGCTTGGATTTTGATGAAACAACAGTGAATCTGGAGCTTTTTCAATTTGCAAACACAATGGTGAGGTCCTTTTTGCTAAAAAATGTCCAAATTTTTATTGAGCCCTAAATCTTACCTCAAAATGTGTGCCCACAAGAAAAATTTCTCAAAAATTGAATGGCTCAGATTTTTTATGAAATGATAATCATTTTATAGGTTTTGGGACATTGTAAACACAATGATGAGGTCCATATTGCTTCAAATTGAATAGAATAATTTTTCACTTCCATATCCACAAAGAAGGCTAGATCTGGGATCCTCTGTCACCCTTGAGAAAAGAAACCTTTAAAGATCAAGTAGCAAACAAAAAACACCTAGATAGAATACTCTAACAGATAATAAATAAATAATATTAAGTTATAAATGTTAGTTGTAAAATTTTCTATATAGAAGTTATGTAGAGTAGTTATTGAGTGGTTGGTCTACTAGAAATATTGATAGGTTTCATAAGTCATATTATAATTTATATTCTTTTATGTTATTTGTAAATTTAATCCTCTATTATTTATTTTATTTTCGATCCTAGAGCCTATAATGTTATTAGAATGGTTTAATATTTTTTAGAAATGCTATGTAAAATAATTCCTTAAAATATAGAGAATTTAATTTCATGAAATATATTTTAATTGTTGTGTCAAGTGTGTTGCTAGCATGAGGAATTTCTACAAGAGAAACAAATATTTTTATTAATAGTGTGTTCAATACATACAAGTTAAATTATTATATCTAAAGACATTGCTAAGTGAGAATTTTCCTACCCCATACTCAAAGATTAGTATGTGCGACATATTGGGAAAAAAATAATTGATCGTATTTCTCCTTATGAGGTGTCCAACTTAGAAGGAAAAATGATGAACTTTCAACATACACTTTAGCTTAGTGAAATTATTAGTTTAAAGTTTGTAAAATAATAATTATAAAGGTGATTTAATCTTATTGAATAGATTCTATTGAAGTAAAAGATCATGTAAGAGAAATAATAATTATTACAATATTATTTATTGTTTATTTTTTAAGTCAAATAGTGTGATTCTTTGATGGATTAGCAATGGAAATGACTACATAATGAAAGATGGTTATGAAATAAATCTTAATGTTTAGTTAATAGTTGTTAGGCTAGTATACTATTAAAAAAAAAATGTTGGTCAAATATTAAAATAGGTTTGAGGCACATGCAAAAGTTCGCTATAATAGATTTCAAGAACAGTTTTATAAATGTGAAGACTTGAGGTTTAAATTTCATAAGAGCATGTTTCTTTTGTAAATTTCATATGATACATTTATTTTGCAAATTAAGAAATAATGATATTATTTAATTTGTTATTAATAGATGCGTTATGAATTGAAATGAACACTATTGTTTATGCATATGGACACACATAAGTGTGATAGTTGTTGAAGTCATCCATGCTACACTTAACAACACTTTTAAAGAATTGCACACATTTTGTAGCTAGAGTATAACAAAATCAAAGAGGAGGTTGGAGGAATAATCTTGTCTCAAGCTAACTTCTCACTCATTTATGGTCAAATGTATGAGGATACCTAGCTTTTTAAATTACTCCTCCCTTAGATCAAGGGAGGTTATGTTTGTAGTTGTGATCCAAAATTTTGGTAACCAAGACAATGCGAAGTTTTGATAGTCAAGATAGTGAAGATGATTTGGTATTTGAGAGATAAGAATTTTTGGTAACCATGGTAGTCAAGGTGATTTGGTAACCAAAACAATAAATTTTTGGTAGCTATTACATGTGATGGTTGAGCAGTTTTGGTAACCAATGCAATAAAATTTGGGTGTCCAAGATAAGAGAAGGAGAAACAATTGTGGAAATAGGTGATGGAGGGACCATTTGGGTAGCCAATGTAATGAAGTCTTGGTAGCCAAGGTATCAAAAGAACAAGTTTAAAAGCTAGGATAATGAAGTATTAGTGGCCACGATAGTGAACAAATAGTTATTTGGATTCTAGTAATCAATTTTATTTTATTTTTTGTATTAAACAAAGAAAAATTATACAAATTGGAGACAAAGAAAGGATTATAGATAATAATTGGAACTACATAGAGCTTTACAAAAGATATAATGAAAAAGAGATCGTTTACCTATCTCAAAAATAATATCATGTAATTAAGAAAGGTAATGTTAGAATTATTACATCATATAATTAATTCGTTAGTAAATAATATTAAATTAAAAATCTTAATTGTAAACATTTCTCATATAAAATAATTGATATATGATAAATGTTGACAAGCTTTACAAACCATTACACAAGCTATATAATCAATCTAACAATTTTCAATTTCTATCTTCTTTTATACAATTTATACATTTAATTCTTTAGATCCCAAATCCTCAACTCCATATACTTTTCCAGCCATTTTCTTTTATCGATAAAATTGGCCGTTTTCATTAATACTAAGAAGGTCATAATGGGTTGATGGGTTGTTTAGTCTGTAAACATCACTTGTAATCTCCGCAACTATGCTAGCTCGTTGGAAGGCTTTCTATATAGCAATTTGTAATTTTGTTAATGTCATTGGTGGGTTTTTCTGGTTTTTGTGGGTTGTCTTCTATTTTCAAAGTTATCTTTGCCTGCATACAAAACTTCAATTATGTATCTTTTGAATGTCAAATTTCATATATACTAATATAAATTATTCAGATCCTCGACCTTTTATCTACAAAAGAAGTCATAATAGTGAAATTTCATTCCATAATCCACTTAAATCGTTATAGTTTACCTAGAAATTAATTGAATACCACATACTCATAAATGTAATAAATTTAGCCATAATCAAAGAGTATTTCAATTGACAAAATGACTACATCTTCAGCTTTCTAATGACTTCTATGTATTTATGATTATGCATTATAATTTGCTATATTGAATATTTAAAAGAAAATAGCACATAATCCAAAGTAAAATTAATCAAGATAAAGTCCCCATGCAGTACAAAAATATTAGAGCCTATCATCACATGCACAGCCAGCAATTCACCCCATGATAATTAAATTTACTTTAACAGATAGAAAGAGTACGTAATAATTTAGTGAGAATTTCAATGAAGACTAATCCAGTCAAAGTTAGGCCCGCCGGCAGGTTTTGTCGCTCTACAAACAGAATTGAAAGATACTGTTTTTTATTATTGAACATATCTTTAATTGTGTGGCTTATAATTTATCGTTCCCTTTAGGAAAAAAATATAGTCAATTATATTCTATGGTTGTTTCTTTATTATTGATATGCCCCAAGCATCTCACTTGTTGTAGTGGGCCCGCTAACTGTCCGCCGCTTTTATTGTATGGGTTGTTATATGGGGAAAAAAATCAGTGTGGTCCATTTTGATGGAATATATTGCATTATCTTTTGCTTTTATATCAATTTAAATCTCTAATTCAATATGAGAGAGAGTTTTGTTTTTTATGATATAGAGTAAATCATATAGAAGTATAAATTAATATCTTTTCCTGGTGGGCGCATTTGGAGCAATTCAACTTCACCAGTAGACCAAGGGACTTTTTGATCCATATAGCATAACAACGAGTGGTAGATTTTTGGATAAAATTTGACTTATTTTTCAAACTTTATTCATTTTTATTTATATATTTGATCTTATTTCATTTTTATCTATACCTATGTTCATACATTCACATTATTATTAGTTCACATTTCCATGCATTTGCTTTTAATTCTAGGATTTGTGTTTCCTTGTCCTAGATCAATCTCATGGTTCTTGGGTTTAATTTTGACTCGAGATTGTTTTTTAATTCAAACTACCAATTCCCACCCTTTCCTATTAACCATTGGGATCCAACTTGGTACAAGTTGACATGACTAATTACTATGTTTTAGATATTAAACATGTTCATTTGTATAGTTAAATACATCCAAGGAACCATTCAAGAATAAGAAAGATCATTTGATTATTAGGGAGCATATATTCCAAGAACACTTGGATTTTGGAACGAAAAATAAATTCATTGAACCAAAATCTTTTGTACATTGACCATTTGAATGCTTTTATATGTTATCTTGCAACATTTGCCCACAATAAAAAATTTGGTCCTACAACAGGGTTGACCAAGGAGAATATTCCTTACAAACAAGCACCTTTAGTATTTTTATATATTGTCATCATTATGCACCTTTTCAAATATTAGAGATCGTAAGGAATCAAGTCATAGAAGTTTGTTATGCATTAGATCACATCTACACCTTGTAGGACAAATACACATTGCTTGGGATTGACCTCGAATCACTTGGGATCTACTATTATTAGAGAATTCCCAAATTCTTCTGCCTGAGATAATGGGTGCACTGAGGGCATCAATTTCTATATTGTGATATATAAATTATGTAAACCTTTAGCTCCCACATTCTAGCATCAAATGAACAGCAAGACACACATATCTTCCTCATTTAATTTTCAAAAATAACATTTCAATTTATCATTTCTTAGCTTAGCTCCAAAAAATAAATCTAGGTTATTTATCTGTTTATTTTTTGGATTTATATAATCATCCTAGATTTGTGCAATGAGAATTTTATTTCTATATATTTAGTGAACCCATTTTCTCTTACACCCTTGAGGATTTTTCTCTAAGGTTTAATCTTCTTTTCTATTAGGGTTTTTAAATATGTATATTATAGTCATTTTAACTTATAGATCTTAGTAAGGTTGTGTTCTTACTTATTATTTATTCAATGTTATATCTCTCATTTCCAAGGATTGTGTTTCATTGTGTATTTTTTTCTCATTGTCCTACCAACTCTTGGATTGCTTATGAGGGTTTCATTTTCAAATATGTTATTCAACAATTTTTGTAATAGATTGATTTATATTTCGTACTGTAAGAATTGGCTATGAAGGTAGCCACCCAACATCTAGAGACCAAACGGAAAGCACAATAACAAGAGAGATAGCATATGACAAGAATAAATTATATTCCTATCAATGACACTGTAGACACCTAAAATTGTCCTCTTTAATTAAATAAATATTTTTATTTATTTAATTATTTAATCTTAAATCTTCTATTAATTAAATAAATTTTTACTATTTAATTAATTCATTTAGCCTCTTCTAGCCCCTTTCCTCATTTAAATAAATATTTTTATTTATTTAAATCATCTTTCACTTTAAACTAAATAAATAATTTTATTTATTTAATTGGTCTCACTTCCTCTATTAATTAAATAAATCTTTATTTATTTAATTAATTCATTAGCTTTTTCCTCTATGACACATGAAATTTATCTCTTAATTTTCCTCTACCTACCCCCTTCATCATTCTATTATTTATTCTACCTACCCTTTAATCTTAGCCGACAATTTCTTTCTTTCACCTCTTAATCGTATCCCTCCATTTTTTAAAGCATCTTCTATATAAGAGGATTATTTTATCATTATTTGTTGGCAGTGGGCCAGCGTCCCTCACGGGGATTCACAACATGGTTTAACAGCCTCCTGTGGATTCTATAAGTCTAGTGGTTGTATCGAGCATTGACAGGTCGATCTTTTGGTGCAACGACAACCCTAGCTTGTAACAACTGGTATCAGAGCTTGGTCACAGGTTCGAATCATGTAGGTCGTGGTGAGTGATGCTGGGAGGGGGATTGTTGGCAGTGGCCCAACGTCCCTCGTGGGGATTCGCGACATGGCCTCCTGTGGATTCTATGTCTAGTGGTTGTATCGAGCATTGATAGGTCGATCTTTTGGTGCAATGGCAACCCTAGCTTGTAACATTATCAACCCTAATCAACATTTATGCAATCAAGTCTTCTTGTGATCAAGCAACTTCACAACCACAATCTGTTCTTTGTTGAGCTCTTGTGTACATGCAAAATCTGAGAGCAAATATATCAAACAAGATCAATGGAGGTAGGAGACAATGGAGATTGAAACCCTACTTGGCATTTGAATGGTAATATTGTTCAATTGTCGATTTGCATGTTCTTAGGTATCTTCATTGGTGTATGGTGAATGTTTGGTTGTAGAACTAGGGTTTGTTGTGGTTGGGTCTTTGTGATTTTACAATAGTTAATCATCATCATTTTTCACTGTATACATTTTGGCACGCCTAGTGGGACTCTTGTCCCTTTTGTTTCTAACATTTTGTTTGCAGATTTTAGCTTTTTTGCGAAGTTGCAGGCTGGATTTGTGATGATTCTAATTTAATGTGCATATGCGACTGTTCTTTCTACGTATGTGTTCTGATTTCATGTTTGTGACCTCTGTTTTGTTGTTTGTGCTTTTCTATCAATTTCATAGGTTTTCAGATCTTAAAATCGCATATGTAATCAGAAACCGTGTCTGGGTTGGTTATTTCTGCATTTTTGTCTTTTCTATCTGTTGCAGGTGGAGGTTTCCCGAAATCGCATTTGTGACTCATCATATTGTGTCTCCGCCTAGAAAGTGTGTCTGTGCTACCTATTATCGCAGTTGTGTTCGGATCTTGTTGTGCAGGTTTCAGATCTTAAAAACGCGTGTGTCTGATACTTGTGGGTCTGTGTTCGGAAATTGCGTCTACGTTTGGTATAACTGCATTTTCATTTTCAGTTTTCATTATCTGTTTAATTTTTTTTAGGTTTTTATTTATTTATTTGGTTTTTTCCTAACCCTCTTGATTGGACTAACGAAGTGGTGCGGCTGTCTTAAAAATGAGAAAACATTGTATTGTCGAAGGCCCCCCTTTCACATTTGGACTTGGATTTCTAAAATTTACCTAACTAGTGTGCTTGCAGGTGGGGGTAATTTATCAAAACTACTAATCATTTGGTGCAGGGTAATTTAGGTGTGTGTCTTTGATTTTTAGCTTAATTAGGGTCACATCTTTTTCATATTGGGTTAAAGAACATGTTTGAAGTGTTTGGTGTGCTTTGCACATTTTATGTCTATAAACCTAGACGTGATAACAAAAGTATCCTCTCCCCTCGCCCTCTATTGGACCTTGGGTGTAAGAGAAATTGTTATCATCTTCTATTTAGGTAGGAGGGCCTATCTCCCGAGTAGCCCATAAGGCCAAGCGAGAGAGCACAACCCAAGTAGTATTTCTTCTGCCCGCTATATAATTAATATGTTAGGTGAAAGATGCGACGACTTGGTGATGTGTATCTATACTGACGGTTCTCCCTAGTATCCACACTTGTGTTGGATGCCTTAAAAATCCTCTTTGGGGATTAGGAGTGGGTTCTTAAATGAGTCGTTGCTGCATGGGTAGACACTAAGGATCTCAAAAGTTCCCCCACTAAACACCTTTTGTTGTAGAGGCCAAAAATCCTTACATTTGATGGTTCAGGGAGTGCGGATCGTACCCCATACATACCCCTCATGTACCCTTTCACGTTGAGATAAGAATTCCTCTTTTGATCTTTGGTCTTTTGAGGTAACAGAATCTGGTATGCCCGAGAAGTGAGTGTCATGGTGGGGGAGCCAATGCTATTAGAATCTTTTGTTGTCTGCTTGTTTGAGGTATTTCTATGTCGTGGGGGCCCCATTGAATGGTTTCTCTTTCCAGCCTAGGTTTTGCATGTTTTCAAGTGTCTTCAATTTGTGTTATACTAGTGAAAATCTTTTGAACATACACAAAATATTTTGGACAAATAGACCTTCAGACATTGTGTCTTCATTGTTTGTTGTGTTTTCTTGCCACAAAAAATTCAACATAAATATTTGGTCACATTCAACAACTTCATATTTGGACAAACTCAGAAATTTTCTCAGAAACTACGTCTGTGTTGGAAAATCGTGTCTGCACAGGGCATAATCGTGTTTTTGTATCAAAGAAGCAAAACATTGTCAATAACAACAAGAAATCATGTTTGTGCATTATATTATCATGTATGTGAAATTAAGTCGAATCTGTGTTGCTTAAAACTACGTTTGGGTTGGGAAACTACGTCTGTACAAAACAACTCTATGTTTGTGTTTTAGAATAAAATTTTGCAAAAGTTGAGAAGAGAAAACATGCTTAAGTTTTGATATTTGAAGAGATTCTAAGGAATTTCCTATAGGGCTTCATCATTTTCAATCAACCAGTCTTGGTCACATATTTGTATATCATTTTCCTTCATTTGCAATCCCTTATACACATTTTCTAAACTAGACTCAAAAGGTTACTTTGTTGTCCTCATCATAATTTTCAAACTTACTACAACATATCATTAGGTGGTTCCCGTATCAAATCTATCATCTTAGGGTCCCGCTTGATCCTCTTTAGTCAAGGTCAACTTACCTCATCAAGAGATCTATCATCTATTTGGAAGTCGCGCCTTATTTAAATCACACATCTTGAACTTACATTTTTTGGACATTGCAAGACAACCCTAGATTATTTCCATCTCATATCCTTTCTTGGTCTTCCATAGTCTTCACATTTTCTTCCATCTTTCATTTTAGTCAAGGTTTAATTCATGGTTGAAACCTACTCCCAAAGGTCTAGAAGAGAAATCGAAGAAGCTCTAAGATCTCTCAACATGAGTACCTATTGGTTTGATGCAAACAAATTTTACAACCCATATGAGAGTCACAATACTATACCAAACAATGATAATGAGATCAATAATGATAACAACAATGATAATGACAATGCATCTATCACCTCTGCATACATTGACGAGACTATCATGGAACCGAGATTCAATAGAATGATTGAAGAAATCATGAGAAGAGATAGACAATACTTCTTTCAAGTCATAGCACAAAATGGGATGAAGCTACCTCATGACTTTGATGTGTCCCAAATTTTAGAAGAGGATCCTACTCAAATGGTTCAAACAAATGAAAATCCTAGAGGATATAATGGTGGTAATAGGAGAGAACGTTTTGTGCCTAAGTCACCTTCATCCTTATTTGAAAAAATAGAAGTTCCTAGCACCCATACTTATACCAACTTTTCTAGGAACTCTCATGAAAAACCTTGAAATCGTCCTTTCCCATGGAGAAGAAATGCTAATACACATGCTCATGATAACACCCAATATCATACTAATGCATCCAATTATACTCAAGGGAACATTCAAAATCATGACACAAGGAGACCTCGTGTCAGATTTGGGGGCAATATCCAAGATCATTCTTATGATACCTCCTATCCTCATCGTTATGACATGTATCGACCTAGACCTAGTGCTCCTCATTATAATACCATATCAAGTGATCCACATGCGAGCTAAAACTATGTTCCTCCTCCATATGAACACATCTATGATCAATACCATCCATACATGCATTATATCCCTCCTCCTCTGCCTGGTGGCTTAGGCATGGGAATAGCTCAAAGAGAAAAAGACACCACCCAAGAATGATTTGCAACAACAAATCAAGGATTTGCAAAAACAAATGGAAGACATGAATACACCAAAGCAAGAGTATACAATGAAAGATATATGTCCTTATCCATTTTATAGAAGTGTTACAATGCCTCCATTTCCTCCACATTACATGAAACCAAAATTTGATAAGTATAGAGGCAAAGGAGATCCTAAGGGACACATAAGAGAATTATTCACAACATGTATTGAGGTAGCCAACAAAGAAACATACTTTATGAGATTGTTCCCACAAAGTTTAGGTGGACAAACTATGGAATGGTTCTCCCAACTTCCACCTGGAATTAAGTCATGGAGTGATCTAGCAGAAGATTTCATACAACACTTCTCATACAACATTGCAATAGATGTGCCAGTGACTACTTTGTGCAACACCAAATAGAAAAATGAGGATTCCTTTGCTTCATTCTTATAGTGATGGATAGGTCTTGTGATATCCCACAAAAAAAATGACAGAAATGTTCATTCAAAATGTCAACAAGGATATTGGATATGAACTAAGAAAAGATTGTTTGTCTACCTTCAAGGAAGTCACAGAAAAGGGATTGGCAAATAATAAATTCCTTATTAAACAAGGAACGATAAAGCTATTCAAAGAGAAAAAAGAGGAATCAAATGGGAAAGACAAATTCCGGTCTTGGCAAGAATAAGAACACAATCAATGATGGGGTAGTAGATGAAAATGTTGTAAAACCAAAAGTGACTTCCCCCATGCAAGTTCATCCAATTCAAACAATCAAGTGAACACTCAAAGGCCATCAAATCCTTGAAGGAAATACACTCTATTGGGAGAGCCAATTGAGACAACATTCAAGAAATTGGTTGCAAACAAGCTTATAACACTACCAGATAATCCATCTTATGAACCAAAGGTGAAATATGCATGGTGGAATGATGATGAGTATTGTGAGTACCACAAGAGAAAAGGACAAACAACTGGTGATTGTCACAGATTGAAGGATGTTATACAAGATCTTATTGAGAAGGGCGACATAGAAATTGATGGTCATACCTCCAATGAGGAACATGTGATGTTTAAAGAGTCATTCCCTAAACATAATAAAGGAAAAGTCAAAGAAAATAATCAAGCTAACTATGCTAAGATGTCCTATGATTATAATTTTAATGTTAACCACATTTCAATGGAAAATTATGTTTCTACCATTATCATAAAAGACAAAAAGCCCGAAGGTTCTACCCAAAGGAGTAAAGTTGTTTTGAAAGGTATTGGACCATCCTCTTCACTAGCTAATAACGAAACCTCCAAATACAATGTCACAACTTGCCAAGGTAAAGTCACCTTGCAAGGTGTTCCACCCAAGACCACAGCCTCATCATCTACCAAAAATGAGTATGACCTTGTAGACCAGTTAGGGAAGACACCCGCCCTTATTTCTATCCTTGAGCTCTTGCATATATCCCCTTCACATAAGGCTATTCTTGACAAAACCTTGAGAGAAACCTTTGTACCCACTAATCTGAATGTGGACCAGTTTCAAGCCATGGTTGGGATACCTTTCCACTCCACATTGCCTTACATTCACAAAAGTTGATGATGTCTCTGTACGCCAACCACACAATGCACCTCTCCACATTGGAGCCTTTCTCCATAAAAAACATATCAAACGAGTCTTGATAGATGGAGCAGTAGGT